>NW_020884887.1:11666071-11839745 GCF_003945725.1 Corapipo altera | reverse complement strand
GGCGGGGGGCGGCCCCGGGGCGGTGCAGCTGCCGGGGCGCGGAAAAGGGCGGAGGGGGAGAGGAGGGGATGGAAGCGCCTGTGCGTAACCGCGGCCCGGCGCGAATCCGCCCCGCGAGGGCTTTTAATGAAGTACAGATGTTCCCTAATATAATTATGTCGTCCTCGCCCCGATAATTGGCTTTGGCAGCCGCGCCGATCGAATCCCCCCTGCGCGGATGCTGTGCCCCCCTCCCGCGCCGGCATCCCCCCCGACACCGCGGCCGGGCACTGCCCTGGGGACCCCTCTCCAGGTGTACCCCGCATGTCCAGCACCCTTCTCCTGAGAACCCCGCGCTTAGGGACCTGCGATTGCAGTGGATGCTTTTGGCTCACAGCAGGTGAAAATTGAGGGGCAACGTTTGTTTGCTTATTTCTTGAAGTGCGTGTCCTTAGAAAGCACGGGCTTGCTTTCTAACTGGGCTGCTGCTCGCAGGCAGGGAGGACAAAACGCCCCGGTTACATAAATGAAAGTTTATCACACACGTTGGGAAAGGGCCGTGTTATTGAACAGGAGCACGGCACTGCTTTGGGGTGGCAGCAGAGGGTGTCCTGGCTGGCTGAGCAGGGCCAGCACACCCCGTGCAGCTCCCTCGCTATACCTGTGCTCTCAATGGGCCAGGTGAGTTGCAGCTGGTTAAAACACCCCGGTTCTCCCCAGTTTGGTTTTTCTTTAGGGAATTTGCCAGTGAGGACACGCTAATACAAGCCAGATGTGTGGGTCTTTTATGCATCTGTGTGGGGAAAATGGATCAAGCCCACAAATTCATCTTGCAGAGGAAAAGCAGCCAACACAAGGTAATGATTTCTAGTCACTACAGGCCCCAGACCACACTGCTTTCACCCGATGACTCAAAGCCGAAACCCAGCCATGCCATTCCTGCTGACACTTAGACACTGTGAGGAGTGTAAATACTTCAGATAAGCAGGATTAGGGAATTCTCCTAGCCCAAGGCTGCAAAGGGGAGCCACAGAGAGCCTGCACATCTGAACCTCTCTCTTGTCAGCTTGGGCAGTGTCTAAGGGGTTGGGCATTTCTGTGTGTTAACACAAAATGCAGGTTGGAAGTCAGCTCCCCCCACCCCAAAAAAGAGCACATCCTGCCCTCTCCTTTTGCACAGTCCAGGTTTTAACCACCAGATTTATCAGCTTTTTTGTGTGTGTTTTGTTTTAAGTGAAGGCAAAAATTACAGTCCTTTCAAGCAATTACCAACTTCTCAGCACAAGCCCACAAGCATAGTCACGCTCTCATTTTATATTTACCAGTGGCACCAAGGTGACACCTGTGGACTGAGAATCATTTTGTGCCTATATGAAGGGTAAAGGGGTGGCTCTGCCCAAAGACTGGGGCTACATCAGTGTTAACTCTGCCCTCAGCACGAGGAGCTCTGCCTTTGCCTCAGCAGGAACACTAAAATGCTCCTTGTTTTTACAACTGTGCTCTACAGATTTCTAAGGGACCCAAGCAGACATGGCTTCACAAGCTGTGCAGGACAGGGAGTATCCTTGGTTTGCCTTAGACTGGGCCCCTTTGGGGTTTTGCTCACCCTCCAATACCCCCATGGCTGCTCAGATGACACAGTCACAGAGACAGAAGTGATGCCATGCCTTCCAGCCACTATTTTCCATATTGTTCTTGATTCAGTTGTGATCCCCAGAGAGCAAAGGCATGGGGAAAGTGTAATGTCAGAGGCAGCCGTGTGTATTCCCGAAGTACAGATGCCTCTAGAGCTGATGGCTTAGGAGGCAGGATGGGGATGAAGAAACTAAGATTACCCTTTCCTCCAGTTTCACTTCAGCCACAGTAGAATCTTTTCTTAGGAGGGTATAAATACAGAAGATGTGAGAGAGGCACAAAATCAATACAGTCTGGAACAATGTGACTTGAACAGAGGACAAGCAGCCTGACGGACGGACTGCAGTTTCTCTCTTAAGGTCTTTTTTTGAAATGTTAATTTTTTTATTTTAAAAACCAGCCCATCATAATTACAGGCCCTCACTTAGACTTCCCAATCTTCCTCTAAAACCAACACAGAAATAACTTCAGAGAACTACCTAGTTTAGTTTTCCCTCAAGGGCAGATGCAGGAGAACATTCACCCTTAATGGGGGAGTCCTCCAACCTGAGAGCTCTTGAGTGAAGATACAAGTAAAACTCACACACTTACCTTATTGGCAACATCCTTGTGGTTTTTTATGCTTCATGGACCTTTCAGCAGGAGTCTTCTTCTCCCCTCAGGTCTACAGATCAGTACTTTTCAGCTGCCTCTCATTGACTCAGTTTTTCCACCATCTTTCCAGGTGTTAAGCTGATAAGTGTGTGATTTCCAAGGACCAGCTTTGTCAAAGAGAGGATGAACAGTGTACTCACTCCTCTCCGACCTCTGTTATAGTTCCCATTCTCCACCCGTTATTAAAGGTAGATGGTTCAGAGCTGGCTTCAACTTGTTCCTTAGATATTCCAGGGTAATATTCCTCAGGCTTTGCCTTTTTCAGTGTACCTTTTGTTTCTGTGCCCCTCTGCAAGTAGGTACTTGCTGTTTCCTGAAGTTATTCTCCTAGAAGCAGAAAACAGGGAAGCTTACTGTAAAATTCAGCCACTAACAGGTCAATCACTGATTTTGTTCTTTATTTAGTCCCACTTTAAGAATAAACGGTTTCTTAAAAGAAACAAGGTAACAGAACTGTTTGATCCCGAGCAAATAAGAACAACGCCTTTCTCCCCCTGGGATAAGGCACCTGTCCAACATTTTATTAACTTTGCTAATTGCATTAAGCATCCTGCAGTGCTGAACAGTCATCAGCTGCTAATTCCCAGACCTCTATAGTTGAGTTGACTGTTAAATGAGAAAAATTCATAGCAGGAAAAGAAAAAAAAGGGCATTTTAGACCCACAGTAGTAACCAAATTATTATACAGTTCTGAATTCTGATCAGGTCCCAAGCAGTGATCATATTTTATGAACTACTGGAAGATGATGTTAGGACTCACACAATAAATATGAGCTATGTGGGCACAAGTGAGATTGATAAATAGATCTTACATGTTGAGACATTTCTACAAACAAGAAAAATTAGATTTCCATATGTGAATATTTTATGCAGATTTTTATGCAGATAATTTGTACCTGCTCTTTCATTTTGTTACCTGTAGTACTACATGTTAATGTAATAATAATCTAAATTTACATACACAAATTACTGGAAGGTCTGGATCTGGCACACAGGGGAGTAATTTCTGGCTGGAAACATTAGCAGTGTGATAACTATTTAGACAACTATATGAAATGAAATAAGCACTTGTCAAAGGAAAAGTGCATTGTTATGAAAACTGGAATTGGTATAGTCTCAACTAAAAATGTAACCTGTGAAAAAGAGTTAATTAGAAATTTTCTCCTGCCACTCTCCTGCCTTACTGCTTTTCCTGTTTCTTTCCTGGGATGAAATCCTGCCCCCCAGGAGCAGAGAGCTGGGGAGGCAGAAGCAGCTGTACCTTGCTGCAGACGTGGAAAAGCAGTAAATCACAGCTCAAAGTGGAGGGCTGGCAGGGACCAAACATGCCTGTGCCAGAGGGGGACCCTGTCCAGGCTGTGTGCGACCCACACACAAGGACTGGTGGTGCCTGCACAGTAGGTTTGGCATGGGAAATGTCAGCCTTTAATTTTGGTCCTGACAGTATTGAAGACCTGAATTCTGCTCTGCACTAACAGGAAAAGCAGCAAGGTTAGAGAGGACACATGGAAGAAGCTGCAGCTGTCCTGCAGTCACCATCAGACGGTGTTTTCCAGTTGACATCTATCCACATTTTCCATTTTTAAGAAGCACAAGGGCATTTTGACCATAGTTTTGTGAAAGTAATATTATTTCTGTCTTTCATTATTTGTTCACCAGGGAACCCATTCTACAGCCAACCAGAAGAGAACTGTATGGAAGGAAGCAGGAAAAAAAAAAAAGAGAAAAGAAAGAAAAAGCCAGTCAAGCTACTGCTAATCATGTTAATTTATATATGTTGTTTATGATTAGCCTGTTTAAACATTTGGGTTTTTTCTTCAATAAAGACCACATCTCTCCAGGACTCTCATCATGTCCATTGTCTTTGTGACAGAGAGTAGAGATAGGTACCAATTACTTGGCTGTTATTTAGTGAGTACTCCAAAGTACTTTGATGCAGCAGCATTGTAAATTCTCAGTAGCAGCTAATTGTCTCATTTTAATTCATTTTTAATGAGACACCTGGGAGAACGAAGAAACATCACAAAAACACAAAAACCCCAGAATATTCTTGAGTCAGTCTCCCAGTCTCTCCTCATTTCTGCCTTCCTACAAAATGACATTTTGGTACTAGCACACAAAGGTGCAACCCCTTGGCTTCACCCAGCTGGGTGACAGCATCATTCCCTGACACATCATAACCTTCTCCCACGGGCAAGGGAGGACAATGGTAGAATCTAGGAAACACCATGGCAGGAGTCCAGAAAGAAGAAGCCTCTGGTCCTCAGACATTCCACATCTTCATCACTTCTGTCTCTCTAGACAGGCAAACCACATTTCCACAGTTGCCAGCAGGCTGTAAAAGGAAGGGTTGTCACTCACCATCATTTGACATTTAGATGTTGTTCTCAGATGGAATAAAAAAAAGGTGGCAAAGGGGTATATTTGCTTCAGCAGCAGCTGACTTCTTCCATAGTTTTTTGTGAAAAGGAAAGGTATCCTCTGACAGTCACCAGCTTGGTTTCCTTAGTAAAGAAAGACACACACCCTCTTGGTTCTCACTCACAGGGCTTAGTGCTACATTCTGTGTTAACTTCAGCATCCAGATTTATTGACTCAACAGGGGAATTAGTTTCAGTAAGACAGAACTGCCCAAATCTCTATCAGCAGTCTGGCTTCAGGAAGTCACTGGCACAGCATCCCGTTGGTCTCTGCTGCTGTGGTGGCTGGAGGACAGAGGAGCACACTCCAAGGTGGCCACTAACCAAACCACACAAGGAGCTCATAGATCAAACCCAGCCCTGCCAATTGCACCCAGGAGAAAGAGCACTGGACACTGAGAAATGTGTGTGGTGTGTTCTCACTTTAATTAGAAAGGTACCTGTGGTGACAGATTGGCCATGTTTTCACTGAGGGATTTATCAGAAATTGAAAGGCACACCCAGTAAACCATGTGGTTTCACTAAGATATTCCCCTCTCAATTTTGGTAAATAGCTGTGCTCTCTCCTTAGGGTTGTGATAATTTTTACCAGGTGAGGCCTGTCAGCAGTCACAGGGTGTGGCTGGTCCACAACCACCACAGGAGTCACCATCCCTGGAGCAGTGTCCCCACTTGCCCCCAGGCTCAATGTCTGGAGCTCTTTGCTGTGTGGCTAAGCCCCATCCTTGCCCCACATTTTAACTGACATTCCCTGTCTTTAGCTCTGACACCTTAATGAGGGTCTGGCAAAGCTATCAGGGCTATGGGAACATCCACAGGTTTCAGCAGGGGCTGGAAAGGAGCTGTGCATGCTGTTACACAGAGCTGTGTGCATCTCTGGTTAGTGCTGGCCTGCCCAGATGCCATAGCCTGCAGTCACTAACTGGTCTCAGCAGGGGAGAACTCTGGTCCAGACTCAGTATCCTTGATGTTTAACAGTATAATGACATTCAATACTATGAGTATGCCAAAAAAATGTTGGTTTTTTTTAATTTTTTTTTTATTTTTGGCTATAATTTACTTGCTTAATGCATAAAGGAGCCTTGCACATTTGGAGTAGAGACAAGGGGCTCGTTGATTCCAGCAGAAGAGCTCTTGAGCCTGTGGTACAGCCATGGTGGAGGGCACAAAACAGTCAAGAGTTTTATCCTGCTCAGCTGCAAAACTCCCCTTCAGTTTTGCTGCTTCTGGGAAATTCCTAAGAGTAAGGTGAGCTGGCTCCCTTGCACAGAAGGCTGCCAAGCTGCTGAGTTTGTTTGAAGCAAGGGACTGGGGGTCATGTTGTGACCATACGGTCAGGGAGAGCGTCACTTTTGGGAAATGGGCATTCATGTATTGAATCTACTATTACAGAAAAAAAAAGAGCTAAAAATCCCATAGCAGTTAAGAGTCCTTTGTTGATGAAGATTATTTTGACAAGAGCTCCAGGAGACTTACTTTCCCACTGAAAACCCATTTTCAGGCTATTTTTGTCTTTACTGTATTTCATCTCCTTTTCTAAGATGGATTTTCTTCACCACAGATGAGATCCCAATTTCTTTTCAGACTTGGACAATGGTGCAGTTGAAGAGGGTGACAACAACAAGCTGCTTCTCAAAGTGCCACACAAAAGACTTCAGTCAGGATATTTACAATAAATACAGGCACCAAGTGTCAGTGCTCCCGTTTCCTGGCAGCGTTGCCTTACGCAGTTTTTTCTCTGGAAGGAATCTATTACATCAGTGGCCTCGGGAATGTATATTGAGATGGTTTAATCAGAGTTGAAAATCACAGTACAGAAAGGGGCTTCAGTTCTTCTGGCTGGACAGAACGTACCCAATTTGGGAGCCACTAAGGAATGCCACTGATATCACACAGTCTGTAGCTCATCCCTGCCCAGCGTTAAAATGGCATTATGGCCCTGATTCAGCAAAGCACTGAAGCACATGTTAAACCTTAATTTCTTCAATTAGACTTAAATACTTGCTTAGGGATGTGGATAGGCCACAATACCCACAGAAATCACAGCGCTGTTCAACAGATAATTTGTTTTAGCCAGTGAATCCCTCTGTAGATAAAAGTTCTGTCAACTTTCCCGTACTCCTGTCTGTTGCTTAGATCTCCCTGTTGACTTTATCCCTACACTGCCAGGCAGTCTTTCAGGACACAACACTTCCTCCTCATTATATATTCCTACAACATCAAGTACAAATAGGGTTGTCGTTTCTATAGCTCTCATAACACCCATAACTACAACAGGAATGGATTTAAACATGGGCTTTATTGTCCTCGCAAATGGAGACTTATATTTAGAGGCTTTATCTTTCTTGTGTTTTCCTCCCTGTGTGAAATGGGTCTTTACTCAACCCAGCTTGCTTTAGATCCCCACGAGGCAAAGTGTTTGTGGGTGGAATGACATCTATTTGAAGGGAACAATATTATGTGAGGAGTAAAGATTAAAAGGTCTGGAAAACTTCTAAGACTTCAGATGACATATTGAGTAATGCCAAGGTTGTGGCCGAGTTCCTATGTGGCTTGGAAGCCATGGAAATGCAGAATGTTTGTGCAGCAGTTAATCTGCTGATAAGAACTTAAAGCAGCGCTAATTACAGAGCAGGTTCAAGGGAGAGCTCGGCTGAGCCCAGAAAGTCATTGCACAGTGATACAGCTTGAGGTTGGAAAAGGAACTATGGAAGGCAGGCAGGTAACCTGGGAGAGATGGGCCCAGGCCCACTGTGCTCTGACAGAGTAAAACTGACTGTCAGCAGGAGCAGATCCAGGCTGATGATTGTCAGTGAGTTCCAAGGAGTGCTGGAATCAGCTGCTGAACTGTGTGAGAGCTGTGAGGGAATGACAAAGGTGGATCTAACTCATCATCCAGGGGCAAGTTCTAACACTGCTGGACAAACATTTTGCTGAAGGGTCTTTCTTAGCTATCAGGTTTTTATCTGAATTCTATCGACTGCATTCCTAGGAGGAGGAAAAAAGCCTGCAAGAGCAAACCCTCGCCCAGAGAATAGAGTGTGTTTGACTGACAGTCATGTAGTTTTTGTTTGAAATTAGATTTTTCAAAGGGGCAGGGTCAAGGGCTTTCTCTTGCAGAAGATCAAAGGTTACATCCCTTGCTCATCTAAACCAACTTGGCTTCAGTGACTCCTTTGTTGATTTGTAGAGGCTGAGTGTCTCTACCAAAAATACAACCCAGACACAGAATCAGCAGCACACCCATGCCTACTCTCCAACTGTGAAATAAAATATGATTCATACCCCAAGCACAGGAGAAGTGGAATGCAAAAAGCAAACAGAAGACAAGGTGAAAAGTAATTACATTCCCTTAATTGCAGATTAAAAAAACCCAACAAGTATAACACCAAAAATTGTTCATTAGATTCTTTCTCTTTAAAACCTATAAAACATGAAGGCAGCCTCTTTATTGAATCCTGGTTTTTGGCAGAAAAATAAATGTTGCTGTAAGAATTATTGGAACACATCTAATTAAAATCTTAAAAAAATGCACTGTAAATGTAAGAGCTATTAGGCTGGGCTGAAATATATAGATCACGTTTAAACTGGAAGGAGGTAAATAATCCATTGCTCTTTATGTGATTGTCATTGGCAGAAAAGAAAATAATGTGGAATTATGACAAATGGTGCAGCCAGTAATGGAAGCTGTGGCTAGCATTCCCAAGGGAGACACCACCCACAAGTGGCGAGTAAAGAAAGTAGTAAAGTAAATAAAGTAGTGGCAAGATTGAAATCACAGAATCTATTTAATAAACCACAGGTTTGAATGTGGAGAGAGCTCTGTTCTAAGGACTGGGATCACAGGCAGAGCTGCACTGGGGTAGCAGAGCTTCATCTAAGTCGACCTTACAATCTGCTACCATTTAATCCTGCTACGTGACTCTGTGTGTGTGTTCTGGGGCATGGACTGTTCTCCATTTCAGCCCAACCTGGGAGGTGATGGTTGGCTTTAATTACTTTTAACTGGTTCAAATTATGTAAACATTGATTTCACACTTACGGGTTGAGATAGTAGATACTGTCAAAAGAAAAATTAAGAGAAAAATGTGTGCACAAGAGTAGGAAGGGCTCAGCAGCAGAGAGAAGAGAATTCTGCAGAGTCTGAGAGATGAACACAGCAACCACCTTCACCAGGTATTGCCCAGTATCAGTATTTCCTTAATGAGAACAGAAAATGATTTTGATTTTTGCCACAGAAGACATTTAGGCTCGATGTCTGTGATGGAGTCTGTGTGATTTGAGAACCAGCAGAATAATACTGTGTGTGTCCAATATCCTAAACCACAATTTATTTGCTTTTTCCATCAAAACACACTCTGTTCCTGTGGGGGCATAATTTTAGAGCTCAACTCTCGAACTGGCTCTGAAACCTTCTATTAAGACAGAAATATCCCAGATAATAGAAAACTGTCTCAGGCCCATTCTCTTGCACATCAGGCTCTGTCAGTCCATCCAGGAGTTTATAGCAAGCTCATCTTTGCAATAATAGAGAGACTCTAAAGGAGGTCTTAAAAGGCCAATGCTTTCCAACAGCATCCCTGAACCCTTCCTTCACTGTTGTCTCTTTTTCCTCCCTCGTCACAACAGGTCAGCACTGGGAAAGAGAGAGCTCTTGCACTGAGTTTGGAGGGTGTCAGGATTGTTCAGACAACAGTGAAAAGACTAAACTAGGAGTCCTGAACCAAACCCATTCTGTTACCAAAGCCGAAATCCCCTGGATTTCAACAGTAGTTTGTGTCTCTACATCTCCCTGGCTGCAGCCAGGCTTTCCCTAGAGGGGGGGATCACAGACCTTGGGCTCTTTTACAGAAAGATGAATAAATAAAAGAGAAAACAGGAACATGGCAGGCAGCTGCATTTCATTACTTTCTGATTTAGTCATCCAGACTTACAAAGTGATAGCAAACACTGTTATCTCCATGTACTGGGTGGGTGTGAAATACAACTTGAAGGACACGCTCTGTTATTGGCTTCCTTTATGCTGTAGAGTTTTCTAATAGATCTGAATTAAATTCTTGGTGCTGTATCACAGAAGGAGACTGGGCTTATTTAATATCCAAATATATTGGCCCAAACAGGTGGCAACACTGCCCTCCATCAGCAGATGGAGAGGAAAAATACAGCCCTGTTCTTCAGTCTATTTGCTTTACCGTTTTTCATTCCCAGCATTCAATTAGTCAGCAAGGTTAATCTTTAGCTAGAGCTCGTTGCAAGGACTGTGTTTCTTTCCTCTGTTCTGCTGGAGTTCCTTGTGCATGGAGCCTTAAGTTTGTACATCTGCAAAGGTGGGGACTGACCTGGGGAAAATGCAAACCTGTGTCCTGGTTCCCCAAATTCTCCCCAGCCAAGCAGGCAACATGAGGCTGCATTTGCACATCCCCTCTGTCACCACGTTTCCCACTGACCCAAACCTAGTCCAAAACAACAGCCCAGCCAAACCACCAATGATGTGATATTTGCTCTCAAATGTCAAGCTGAGGAATTTGCTCCAGTCATGTCGCTTCCTGTGCCGAAATCGAGTTGCAGCAGCAGCACTGTCCTCACCGGTCAGAACTGGCTCTCGGTGCATTTCTGAGTGGGTTTGTTGCAGCTCAAAGCTGTCGGGAGAGGCAGGGCAGAGACACTTCAGGAAAAAAAAATGTAACAAACTGCAGTCATACTTCACACATGAACTCATTTTTCTTTTTTTCTGAAGAAGCAAAAAAAAAAATCGTTAAACCTCAGAAGAAACATTCCAGATTGTGAACTTCAGATCTCTTCCCAGCAGAGTTCCCTTATCTTGCCCCAGACTGAAATGCAGGCGTGAGAGCGCAGGACAGCTGAGATGGGATCACTCCTTTTCCTTTTGTTATGCGGAAGTTATGGGAAGACCAAGCCAGGACAGATGATTTGTCTGTGCATTAGTCAGCCAAAGAACTCGTACTCTTGCAAAACAAAACCACTACCAACAATAATTCAGGCTCTCCAAGGAACATGTCAGGGAATGTAAAAGCTGGAGACTGAAAGACAAGCTGGGAGGAGGGGGAGTACTTGCCTCCCTTTGACGTGAACAAAACATTCACATCACTCAAATCTGATGGTGCACCATGTCGAGGTCCATGAGCAACCTCTGAGCAAGGCTAAAGCACCTCAGGATAGAGCCACACTAACCCCAGAAGCTGAAGTTTGTGGAGCTACCTCAACTGAAATTAGGTGAGACAACAACATCACTCTTGATTTCATAGTACAGTCCTGTGCCTTTGTATCTCAGAAATGCATTTGGGGATTTATCTTCCTTGATGCTTCAGAAAAATAAGCTCTGCAAGACGTTGTTTGTTACATACAGAGTGCAAAACATCAAACAATGCGAGAGGATTTTAAAAGGCTCTTTACAAGAATTTGTTGTAGGTCCTCAAAGCAAGGAGAATAACTGCACTATGAAATAACCAGTCAACACAAAAAGATATAGAGAGGCCAAAATCCTAATAATGGATTTTTATCCATCCAGGCAAACTAGAAAACACCATCAGGGAAAATTAGATTGGAAGTCTTTGTTTTTGGTGCTGAATCGAGTTTTTAGAGCTGAAGCGCATCCAATAGGGAATGAAGTTGTAAAAAATTTGATCAAGCAATACAGGGGCTAGACTGAAGTTGGACAGAAGGGGCAGAGCAGAGCACAAGCTACAGAGATTTTAAAGGCAAAGTGCACCAACGGAGAAAAACCACCATCTCTGAACAGTAGACAGGCAAGATCATTTTCCAGAGTACATTATTCTGCAATTAGATGATAAATCTGGTCATGATGTTATTTATTCCTGACAACATCCAAAACAACATCCAAAATCTGCATTATTTACAAAGTCCACAGCTATTTGGCAAACAGGACACAAGAAGTGTCAGCTGAAAGGGGCTCCTCCTTTGAAGACAAATAGACAAGCAGACAAAGAAGTCAAGGAAGGGCTCTAGTGTTTCAGCTGCGTGGCCAAGAGCCTCTTCTTTGTAGCATATGGCGCACACTAACAGGTTTATTTTCCCCGAGGAGGATGTATAAACTGTCTGCAACTGCTCTTCACACTTGTCACTCTAAGTCAGATAATTTTTCCAAGGCATCCTGCAAAAAAACAGCCCCCCAGTTGAAGCTGAACAAAGAATTTGTGGGTCGTTCAGGGAGCAAAGGGCTAAGGCTGCACAAGCAGAGTGCGGTAAAGCACACGGGGAAGTGTGTCGGAGAAGCCAACAAAGGCAGACGGATGAGATATGAAATGAGAGCAATTAAATGAGGAGGGGAAGGGCTGGAGGGGGGGCACTGCTGGGAAGTAGAGTTAAATTCGGGTCAGGGAAGAGAAGCAGCAAGTGGCAGCATGTCTGCAGCTGTCCCAGCCCTGCTGTGGTCCCAGCCCAGCGAGGTCTCGTCTGCGCCAGCAGCCCTCGGGCTCTCTCCTTCCACCAGGCAGGGGCCGGTGGGTGCGAGGGCTGGCCAGCACCTGCTGCCAGCCCCACCGAGCTGCAGCCTGCCCCGAGGCCCATTGCACACCGTGATTAATATGCAGAGACCAGAGTGACTGGCAAAGATAATTACACAGCGAGTCAATTGGCTGGCAAAGTTAATTATGCAGGGAGTCAAATGAGTGGCAAACCAAGTGACTGAGGCAGAATAAAGAAACATTTGGCAGTGACAAATGGCAAAACAAGTTACTCAGACAGGGGGTCAAGCGCGCTGGACACTGGGTGCGTTCTGCGGCAGCAGGAGCTGGCACGGTGTCAGCGTGTGCTCGGTCCTGGCAAAGCCGCTCCCGGCGCAGCTCCCGGGGCAGGGCAGGAGCGCAGCCCCCGCTCCGGCGGGACTCGCACCTGCATCAACCTCCACTTCAATTACTCCGCAACCTCGAGTCATTTAACCTCCCTCCGCCTCAGGACTGCTCGCTGTCCCCATTGCGCCACACGAGGAAGTGTTTTGCATTTTTCTCCAGCCGAATGTTGAGCAGACGTATCGACCTGGGAGGGGAAAATATTAACTAAGCCCGGGCCGTTTGTGTGCCCGCCCTCGCTCACAGCCCCGGGGCCACCATCCGCAACACCCTCCCGGCACAGGCAGGAGCTACAAGGAAAGAGAACGTTTTCCTTCTGCCATTACTGTGGAAAGCAGGAAAATCGCACACGCTGGGACAGAGGAGTTTCCACCAACACAGACCAACAGGCCACATGTTACCTGGAAACCAGCCACACTTACTTTTCCTAACTATGAGCAATGGCGTATTTTTCAAGGACTTAGTGAAAGAAGATAGCACAGAGCTTTGAGATCCCTTTGGGAAAGGTTACATACTTTATTTGCATATATATTATATTATAAAAATAGTAAGAGCCCTGAAGTGACCTGCAAGGGGCTAAAGGGAGAGAGGTAACTGCGACCTTTTTTATTCCTTACAAGGTATAACCAAACCTAGAAGTGTTGAGATTTTCAAGTCTGTTCCTTGTTTTTTCCTACATTAAATAACTTACATGAATGACAGAGCTAGAGCCCCCCAAAATTATGTTACGCCTAGAAATTACTGAAACAAAGTTAAGCAATTGAAAAAAAAAAAGAAAACTGTATCTGCAACACTTTTGCATTTGTTAATATTTACTTCACTGTGCTGGCCAGTTGGTTGGGGAAAGGAGAGCTTTGAGACCAGATCTGCTGGGAAAGCTTAGCTATCTGTAATGCAAACTTACACACAAGTTTTCCAGTAAAAGAAAAGAAATTAAAGTCAACTTTAGTTAATTGCCTACAAAAAACAGTTTTCCCAAACTACATCTAGTAGTTGCCAGATAAACTCTGTTCTTTACATGCAACATTTTCATATCTTCCTTGAACGTTTTATTTGAAAGCAATGTATTTCTTCTGCTGTGAACTATGCTACTATAATCATGAGGGAGAAAAAAGGAAATAAAAAGAAGGAAGGGCAACCTGGAAACACTAGGTGGTTTAAAACAAAGAAGAACAAATAACAGTAGCAAAGAATCAATGTGGTACATGAAAAATAAGTCCTTTCTAGGTCACGCTTAAATTTGCATTAACGGCCTTCTTGTCAAATTATCTCAGGGGAATTTGGGATTAGCATGCAAAAGAAGCATGATACAAACTAGAGCAGTAATATTTGTTTTATTTACCAGACCATTTACTCCAAAGGAACTAAATATGAGAATTTTGAGGGACCTGACTTTCATCTTTTAAAAAGGAAGTACAGGAGTTAGGAAGAGCTCACCGTAATTAGGAGCTATTCAAATAATATATAATTCCTCTCTGTATTTACTCAGCAGTGTGTACTTTAATCATGGCAAACATTAAACTGACCCAAGCCATCTCCTTCTATAGACTGGCTCAGGAGCTCATTTGTTCAGCTCTGGGATCAGCTCTTAAGAAAACAAATCTTATCAAGTGCACTTAAAAGTAAACACAGGGAATTCCCAAATCCACATCTGAAAACATATTTGATAAATATGATAGACAGTGGAGGGGGGGAAAAGAAGAAGTCATAAGCATTTAATCTGCCAGTCCAATGTGTAATAGAGGTGAGGTCACCTAAGGGTTGTTGCTTTTGTTTTGGAGTAGCAGGGTGGTGTATTGACAAGATTTGGGAATTAATAGAGATACTGGCTTTTATTATTGTCTGGTGTGCCAGTGAGTGGTGAGTAACCACACATTCCTGCTGCTTCAGCAGATCCTGTGGGATAATCACCACATCAGAGTTTGATTCACACACTCTATCAGCATTAGATGGTCTGGCCCTCATTGTCTTGTCACACAGCTGGACAGAAAGTGTTTGTTGACGATGCTCTGCTGCTTAGGTGCTGGCAGTGGGTGGAATCTGGAGCTGGTTTTACACTGCAGCCTCTTACCTGGTGGGCCGTGGTACCACCCGGCTACTAAGCTTTTACTTAGCAAATCTGTGAAGGTTTACTACATAACCAACCTCCTGCTTGCACAGAGGCAGCCTGGAGATAACAAATGGACTTCTGCACCCAACTCTGAAGGGTGTGTAGCACACTGATATAAAGGCTGTCTGACCTATAAAGGGAGTATCATTCGTGCCATCAAATCTCTGCTGTCAGAGCAGGGAACTGCACCAGGAAACCTTTTCTCAAATCCTGAAATCTCCCCACTGGCCCAGCAATATAGCAGATACAAGAACACTGCCATTATCATTACTTCAGGCTGAGAAAATTGAAACAAATCTCTTAAATTAACAGTCATCTTTACAAATAGCCCAGAGCTGCCAAGTTCTTGGATTTTCTTGAAACTCTTCTGAATTTTAAAGTTCATCAAGACTTTGCAGCTGAAGTGGGAGTAGATAATCCAGCCCAGCCAGTGCTATGGGAAAGAGATCCAGCATGATGAGAGAACAGACATCAAACACTGTTGCTGGTGGAAACTATTACACCCACTTTATGGAGTCACCAAATGTTATAGGGGGCACAAGGCTGTGGAAAAATCATGACCAAAGGAAATTTAAGGCACCCAGGGCAGGACATAAGCAAGGTGCTAACCACTTGTTTTTAAAACATGCCACCTACAGTGAATACACAGTTACCTGTTTGCATCCTGGTGTATTCAAATGCTGATTTTCAGAATTATAAGGCCCACACATTAATGTGGTTTGATCAGCAGTTTTACACAGCCCAGCCACGGCTGCTTTCATTATCTGCCACCCATCTGTACTGTTGGTATGCTTGGCTCTTTTACAGTGTTGATCATGTCTGATTTAACATGCCAGGTTACATTAACAGCTCTGAAACCCAAATGGCCACACAAGTTCTGAAAAAGCGGTCAGGCTGCTTTGCTGTTGTTACACATTATATTCCTCTTCTCATTGTCGCTAAATCCAACCAGAGAAGCACTTCTAGGGGGACACCATCAGCCACCAGACACCCCAGGGCATCACAGCAGCCCACAAAGCTGATACTTTCTGCCAGCTGACCAGCAGCTCTAAAATGTGCAAAGTTTGTAAGGTTCCTGGGCACCCCTCCTCCCCCCAATTAGTCATACCAGTGACTTGTCTGTACGAGGAGTTAGGAAGAGGAAAAAAATCAGCTTTTCCTCTGGCTTCCAATTTAATGAAGGGCTTAAAAGTTCAGTGAATTCAGAGAATGTAACCTTTGGGGCTCTCATGAAGAACAATGAAAATAATAAGAAAATCTAATGTTTCTCATACAAGTATATCTCTTAAAACTCTTACAGATCTTTGCTTTTTTGGTTAAAAAAAATTAAACCGGAGGCAGATCAGAGTCTTGTCAGCCTGTTATAAGATTAAATAGTCTATTAATCAAAAATCAGATTAACAACACTTTGTTAAAGCTAATTATGTGAGGAAAGCCAGCTTCTTGTTGCATTGCCAAAATATTGGATATAATTTCTTTTTCTTATTCATTGCATCATTTTAGACCAAATGTTTTGGCAGCTTAATTAGAGGCAGGTGGTGCCGTTGCCATAATTACACAGAAGTCCTCATATTTTGTCATCATGCTTATTGGAGCCGTTGATTCAGCATGAAATGGAAGCATCCTGGCCAACCAAATATTGCAGCAGCCTTTGTGAGAAATGCAATGCACCTTTAGATGAGATTTAGAGGAAGCCAAATATTTATTTCAGCTTTGGGACATCACTGCCTTTTCCAGTAGGAAACAGTTAAATGGAACTGAAAGCTCTCAACCCCAAATGAAACCCAAACCCACTGCAGTCAATGGCAACATTCCCATTGACTTAATTGGGACCAAAACCCAGCTGGCTTTCCTGAACAGGATAAGACTGATTTATATAGGATGGATATGGGACAAGTCTACAAATATAACTGAGATCAGAATTTGGCTCATTAATCTCACAGGAGTTGGGCTGGCTGTGGCCAGGGGAGGCAGGGCTGGATTTGGCTTGCAGGACACCACAGGATCACAACCCTTGGCTTGCTCTGTTCTGAAAGGGGACAACATTTTTTTTCCATGAGGACCCAGTAAGGCTTGTGCTGAGGCTGTAAA
This sequence comes from Corapipo altera, assembly GCF_003945725.1. Taxonomy (NCBI): domain Eukaryota; kingdom Metazoa; phylum Chordata; class Aves; order Passeriformes; family Pipridae; genus Corapipo; species Corapipo altera. Next base: position 11,823,027 of record NW_020884887.1, on the reverse strand, counting down.
GAGAGTGATTATCTTCAGTTCAGGGTCACAAACAGTCTATAATTCATTTACCTACAAGTCCGAAAAAAGCTGATAAAGCTTCAACTGCTATTGCCACCTTCTCAGAGCCTTGCATTGCACCAGCTGGTACAAATGGAAAATTCACATCTCATGCCAACCACATGGCTGATTTTTCAGAGTGACAGAGCACTTGTAGAAGGCAAAGTTACAGTCTGTACACCCCTAGGAATCAAATAACCTCTCAGCCTTGGGTGGTCCTTCTGGGATAGGGAAATTGTGTCATGGCACACAGAGGAGTGGCTCAATCTGCATCACATCACAATTTTCAGCACCCCAGATGCAACTCCATTCAGATGTACCAGGGCAGCAACCCAGACTAACACCTCTGAACACACAGCATGCACCAGGGCTGATCCCAATTGAAATGGATCTAATCAATACCTGCATTTTTAACACCTTTGCCCTCTTCCCCATTTCTGCCATCCCATTTTTTACAACTGTACAAATTACTTTATGACTGTGCCCCTTAGACAGAGCTCTGGGGTCTCCATGTAGATCATGTGCAGAGCTCCCTCTGATCTGGATATGGTGCTTCAAGCATTAGAGAGCGATTAATCAAAATCACTGCTATGGAATGTAAGTAATAAAGTTCTTTAAGCACCACATTTCCCTTAAGCCTTCTCATTTATCCCTGAGATCTTACGCTGCCTGTTCAAAGTTAGTGACAGGACTCAAGTTCCCATCTGTGCTGGCTAATTTCTTGCTGATCTTAGAGGTTTTAGGCCATTCAATCTATATAGATCTTCTACAGGGAATAGGGCCAAGCTCACATATCTCAAAGAGCGGACAACAAAATTCACTGGGGAAAAGTGCCCAGTCCCCCAAGAATTTGGTCACTTAGGAAACAGTTTGAGGAAATGAGTGCTACACTTCCTTCTACTTTTTTGAATTTGAAGCCCACCTCCCACTTACATAAGAGAGGAAGATCAGTACCAGCTTCCCCTGTCTCCAGCTATTTCTGGGAGCCTAATTCTGTTAGTGCAGAACTGATGGGAGCTCAGCTTCTTGTCAGCAAAAAGATCAGGGTTTTCCCAGTTCATCTGGGCACAGTGCATTCTTAAAGAACTGTGAATGAATTCCAGCATAATCAATACATTTTATCTCCTTTCTAATGTATGCAACAATTTAAAAACCTTGTGGGTACTGTTATATTTAATGCCAATAACCTAGCAATAATCACCTTATAGCTGCAGCATCAATGATGTACTTAAGATGTCACACAGTGCAATCAACTCAACAGCCTGAGTAAAAATATTACAGATTATCAGATTTTAGGGTGTTTTCTCTATACACAGCTAATAAATGCTGAAAGGTATTAGAAAAGCCTAACAACAAATCAAGATTATGAGGCTATAAAATACCTTATTTAGGATATTTTTGCAACTAAACAAACCAACAAGTGTGTCCTGGCCCCACATGTAAACTCTGAAGCCTGCAATGAAGAGAAGAATCTCCAAAAAGGAATCCATGGACTTTTTTAGGTCTATTTTCAGGACCTAAAAGACCTTTTTTAGGACTATTTTCAGGAAATAAAACAAGCTTGTTGACAGCATTTACCTGAAATGAGTGCTCAGCCAAAAACAAAAGCAAGATTAAAGTCTTGAAACCAAAACTGGTGTTTGTGTTCATATGGGGAGAAGGCATGGGAGGATAGGATTGAGCAGTTGTCAGAATCACAGCTTGGTCTGTATTCCTGCATTTCTGGTTTGGATGGACTCCAAGCTCCAAATGAAAATGCTTTGCCCAGTACTACAAGGGAGTTTAATCCACCCCAAATTTAGCAGCCACAGCATCTCTTCCCCTGTGGTATTGAGCATTTAACAAAGAACTACTGCAGTCATTTTTCCCTCTTTTCTGAATCCACCATGCTGCAGAGAAAAATCTCAGTGTTTCATTTTTATTATTTTCCAAATGAAACGGCAGGGAAGTTTCCCCAAGGGAAAACTCACTGCTCAGTCCCACAACCTGACTGGTTCAGCAGGCAGCTGAGGAGGGGGAAAACAACTGTGAAGGCTCCAGCAGGAATAGCAATGTCCAGGAAAGGCTCAGCCTGTGCTCCCAGACACAGCTCTGCTCGGGTGTTGTGCCGAGGCCAGGCTGGTTCAGGTGCTCCCAACTGTTGTCTGTGAATCCAGCCCAGGCAGTTGGATGCTTCCCTCTGTCTGTTCACAGAGCTGAACATCTGCAGCCAGAGCAGCCACGGTGGTGAGTGGGTAAAGGGAGCTTTGGGAACCCGAGCTGAGGGGAAACAAGACTGTAACTCCTTTAATTTCTGGGGAGGGGAGAAAGGAAACATCAGAACTCCGCACAATCACAGCTGGATGGCACATTCCTCGCTACAGCATTTTGCTTGCTTTAATTACCCAGACCTTTTTCTATTTAAATTAAAGGTCTTTCCTGCAAATGGAAGAACTGCAGACAGGACTTAAGATTTTTTTGGTAGATTTTAAGATGCAACTTGTGACAGTCATAGCCAACCGAGTGTAACAGGTCAGAAACTCCCCACAAAAAGCTCTCAGCTTGTTTGGACAACCAAACCTTTGAAATATTTGAATTTGTCTCTAATTGATGGAGAACCTAGCTCCTTCAAAGACTCTGATCAGCCCATCTAAAATAGCACATCTCTATTTTCTCACGTTGGAAACTTCCCAGATAAAAGTAATTTTTGTTCAATAGATACATGGAAGCCCAGCCAGCAATAAGGCTGATTTCCCTCATGGAAGAGCCAGAAGCAAAAGCAAACATTGTGCTAAGATCCACAAAACACCCAAGTGAACCAGAATGTTTGTTATCCCTCTGTCCACTGAGGTTTGGAACATGGCACTTCCTGAAAAACCCAAATTCACACATCAGTGCAAGTTACTTTAGACTGATTCTAAACCCATAAATTACTTTAAATAAGAAAGACTCTAATAAAGAAAATAATTTTGTATGAAAACACATCTTGCCTTGCATTCACCAGGGCTCATGGGTTCCAGCTAAGCTCAGCCCTGGGTCTACAATCTCTGCTTGAACTACACCAGAGGAGCACCTGAACCCAGCTCTCTCCCACCACTTGCAACTTATTTCTAGTTTCAATTTTTAGCAACTCCTGCAGCGCTCTATGAAATGTCTGGTTTTCCCTGGCCATTATGACACCTGTGGTAGGTAAGGTTGGATGGAAAGTGCTTTCATCTAAAAACCAATCAAAGCAGAATGATCACTGTCAGTTTTATCCACTCCATGTTTGATGGGAAGAGAGAGGCCAAAGCATGTGTTGCTTTGGCAATCCTTATTTCTCCTTAGATAGCTTGAAGAAAATCGGTCACAGCCAGTCTGCAGGTGTGTTGTGGGTTATATCATCTTTGCTGGTACGGAGGAGATATTCCAGGACTTACTGTAATGTTCTTATCATTAGTATTCACCCTTTGATCATTCCTTATTGGCTTTTATACTGGTTGATTCACTCCTCCCAAATCAGTAACAATAAAGAGCACAGGCTTTTCCTTGATAAAGGTTTTGTCACAATGGTGGCTGTTTGCTCATCCTTACCCAATCCTGGTGGCACTAGGAACTTGTGGGAGGATGCAGGAGCTAACATCTCCCTTTCTTTTGCAACCTGCTGCTGGGAGAAAAGCCAGCTGAAGGAGTTGCAGGGTGCATGGGTTTGATTGTGAATGAAGGTTGCTTCTGATCATGCCACTACAAGTGGTGCTTGAAACAGCCACAAAGAGGAGATCTTCAAAGCGTGCTCGGTTCTGGTGTTTCACTGTTCAAGTCAAAATGAATTAAGGCCATTCTTGATGGTCCACTTGTTTTTTCTAATAGTTTTCGTTGCTGCTATCCTGTTCCAGTGCTCCTTGACACAGATAATACAAGTTCACAGGACACAAGTGCCCATGACACAGGAGTGGCTCAGAGGCTTCTTCTTGTTGGAAAAGTAGCACAGACCTGGCTGTGACAAAATAAGCCCCTTTCCATAGCAAGCTGGTGTGGGGAGATGGGAAAGCTTAAGAGCTTTCTGTGTTTGCTGAACAAGGCTGTTACTCAGCAGCACTCTCAGATTTCAGGGAGTGGACACCAGTCCTGCAGACACAAGCCTGAGGAAGAATGGAGTCACTTTTGACAGGGACTGCAGTCCTGACTGGGAGAACCTGGGCCTCCCACTACCCCAAGCCCTGTCTCTGCCTGTTTTATACTTCGAAGCTTTCAGCTGTACTTCAAAGGCTTTTACCCCACAATCCTTAATCAAGGAAATCAAAAGGAATTTTGCTAGATTAAATCAAAAGCAGATCTACAGGATTAAAGACTGTAGAATCAGGAATTCAGGTTGAAAAGGAGAAGTGCTCAATGTGCAGTAAAGAAATATAGTTTTCCTCGTGTACCTGGGCTGGGAATTTCCAGGAAGTGTGATGCAGGAAGGCACCCAGATCCCACTGAAATTCCTGGGAGCCTGGCACCTAATTTCATTAGGGCACTTTAAAAATCTCAGTCGTGCTTATTAACTGTCTGTCATAAAATTTAAGCGATACATTTGCCCTTCTGTTTTACAAGGCAATAACCCAATTAATGTGTGGATAAACTAGGAGGCCAAAGGGAATTGGATTATGTCTGAGGAAAACAGAGGAGCAATTAAAGTATCACTATTATAGGAGACATTGAATTAACATAGTAATGAAAACATTCCTCCCTGTTTGGGAAATGGGGACTAGGTCTCCAGTTTTGTGCCTGGGGATTATAAGCAGCAAGAGCCCCTTGTAATACTCTGTCAATTGACATCACAGCCACCATTTCATTCACTGGCCATACAGGGAGACTGAAAGAGTAGGGATTAAAAGAGCAAAGATTCTTGCACCTCTCTCTACCCCAAAGCTGCACCTTGCCACCAACCTCAGCCTCCCTCTCACATCCACACCCAGCTGCTGCTGCTCTCTTGCTTCCAAACAGTCCTTCAGGTTTGATTTCAAGTGAATGTTTTAATTAACAGAGAGCAACTTCTACCTGGAGCAATGTCATTAAGCCAGCGAATGCAACATCGGTCAGGATTTGCCCTCAAAATTAGAATGATGCCTCCAGGAAAACATAAGAGTGCCTTACAAACCTGCAGAAAACTATAACCATAAACCAAAATGCCTTGGAGTAACAGAACAGCCTTATTTTGCCCAGCCTGCCAAGCCTATGGCAGGCCTGCAATTCTATTCCACAGGCCTGTTTGTCTTTACCAAGAAACAAGTGAACACAATGGTTATTGCCAGTTTATGGCTTCTGTTGTGCAAGTGCCAGGGTCAGGCTTACAGCTCTGACAGCAATATTGGTGTGCACAATGGTGGAAAATGAGTTATTACTTGGTGTAAGAGGATGGCTTCTGAAATCACGATGATAATGCTTAATCGTGTACTTCACAGGCTGTGTTCCCCAGAGTCATAAGGATGCAAAACTGGAAATACATTAGCAAGAGAAAGAAGGACTTCCATCCCTCTTACGGCTTTGTTAAACCTCTGCATTTTGCATTATCCTTTCTGGGGATGTGAGTTTAGTCCTGGGAATATTTAACAAACTGACAAGCTAACGAGTTTTGCCAATGAATAGGATTTCGGATTTGAGGCTAAGGGAGGGTTTGTTTTAATTGAGGATTTTGATAAAGCTGTTTTCAGTTGTGTGCTAAAAAGTACTTGCTCGTACACCAACGTGGATTATTCGGTTACTCAAGCAGAAAAGTAGTAGCAGAAAATTACTACTCATACACCAACATGGATTATTTTATTGCTCAACCAGAAAAGTAGTAGCAGTACTGCTAACCCACTTGTGTTAGCAACACTATAGCAACCATAGAGGAACGAGCTGAGATGATGTGTAAACTAGTTGGCAATGTTTTTTGTGTATGTGGGTTTTTTCTTTGCTTAGGGGCTTACATTTATCTGTGTGTTTTGGTTTTATGGGTTTTTTTCATCTGTTTGGTTGGTTTGGGCTTTTTGGTTTTTATTTTTGGGTGGTTTTTTTTTTTTTTTTTTTTTAATAAACAGGAGCTCATTTTGGTCCCTGTGCCTGTTGCATTCCCATACCCCATGCAGGATTTCAGTGGCAGTAGCTCAATCTGTACTAGCCCTTGCACAAGTAAACCTTGGAAAGCAAACTAGAGTAGAAGAGAGGCAAATTTCTTGCTTAAAGTCCAAGCTAAACAAGAACTATATATGAATAATACTACGAGTCCAAGGCAAACATTCCCACTAAGTCTCTTCCACAGAACATGATGCATCTGTAAACAGACTTTCCCATCTGTATGCTGCTGGGAAATGAAATGTGGGCTTCTCAGGATCCCCAAGCCTTACAGCTGAATGAAGGCTGTCTGTACTTCAAATATTTATAAGACCCTTTCCATATTTTTAACTCTCCCTGTTAAACTCTTAAACCTATCTTCCTAATCCTCACTGATTAACAGCAAAAGTGTCTTTAATCACACGTAATCTAATTGACTGCTTTCAATATCCATGCCTGTAAACCACGAAACAAGCTAACATTACACACACATTGCAAAAATAAAGATATATGGCCACCCTTCCAGACAGTCAGCTCAGATCTGCACCCAGCACAGGATATCTGCTCCACAGATCACACTGCTAACCTGGAATAATCTCACAAAAACTAAGCCACTTCACAGTACACAAATCTTCCTTGTTAGCTCTACTTCCCAGTGTAGGAAGCAATAGCTGAGACACTGTCTCTGAAGGCAGAAGTCTTGCTCTCTGCCTTGCTTCAGCTCTGGCATTCACTGGAACTTGTGCTGAGCCAACCCTGTGGCAATTCTGCCAAAAACCCCCACCCCAAAACAACCCACACAAACCAAAAAACACACACAACCCCGCCCCAACTGAACAACAACCAAAAACCCCACATCCCTTTTGTGGGGGAGAGGTTAATTTTCTAGTGGATTAACAAATGGGTCCAGCCCCGTGCAGGGTCCAAAAAGCACCAGATCCAACATAACACGGGTAGAGAGAGCAGAAGGGAATAAGGCAGAGGCCAGGGAGTCCTATTTGGCACCAGTGGGTTGGACCAAGGAGAACCTGCCCCTTCCTTTCATGTGTGGCAAACACACACAGAGACATCCCAGGCACTCGCCCTTGTGCCAGTCTTGGCAAACAAACATAAACTGCTTCTTACCTGAGATGCCCAGCAGTGCAAACTTGCAGCTGATGCCTGTCCTCACCCCCACAGTCACTGTGTTATGCCAGCTGCAGGCTTCATTCCTGAGCACTGCTCCATCCCAGGCTGTGCCCTGTGCTCCCAGAGATAGACATGGCAGGAACTCAGTCTCTCCTCAAGCCAGCAAACACCACCACAAAGATACTGCTCTTGCTTTAGAGCTGCTGGCTTTGCCCTTCATATTTAAAGTTGATTTGATCCCACAGGTTACAGCACTTGAGAAGACTGCAGGGGATGCAGAAGCACCAGGAGAAGGCATTCCTGAAGATGCCCAACCAGAGCTGAGTGATGGCTACTGAGCAGTAAGTATAGAAGTTGATTAATTATTGAGGGACAAGAAGCCTTTCTAATGCAAAATTTCCTTATCAAAAGGAAATCCAATCCTGTATCACCCACTGCAACCCAGACATTTGAGCACTTTATCTGGTTTTAGCCAATCCCATTTACTATCAATACATCCACTGTTCCTAAATATCCATCAAATTTTGGATCCAGTTGCTGCAGTGAGACCATTACCAGTGCAATTAGCCTGGGCATGTGCACACCAGGTCCAGTGTCCCAAGGCAGACATAAAGGACCGATGCTCATAGAAGCAGCCAAACAAATTTTCTGGCTCATTTGATTTTAAAGCGTGCAACAGGAAGATCTGAAAGGACATTCGTTTTTCCTCAAATTGAAATGCTTTTAATCTTCCTTGGAAAGGAAGCTTCTTCAGATTCATTCCTTACTTTCTTCTTTGCCTCCTCTTCCAACAGCTGCCCCTCTGCTATTTTAACAAGCTCTCAGTCTCTTAACGCTTCATTGCTTTCAAACATTTCTTAACAAGTGCCTAGAGAGAAAACAGGAAGAAGAAAAATTATTATTTTCAATCCATTCCCCAGTCAAACTCTTACATTTTAACTGCAGTTAAGCTGAAAATTCATTAGCAAATTATGGGTAAAGGATTCAGAGTAAGATTCAAAGCAGCTTTCTCAGAGATGATTCCCTGCAGTCTGGTTATTGAATATAAACATTTGTCCTTTGAAAACACTTCTAAAAAAAGCTATTCCTCTGCAACAGCAACATTTTTCTTTAAATGGTTAATATTAATAATTCACTAGTACTGAAGAGATTCCAGCATTTTATTTCATTTTTAAGCTAGAGCTTTGGTTTTATTTTCAGGGGTTTAAGTCAGCCAGAATGTAACTGAGATTATGTTCACATAACAAGACAAAGATCATTCTGTGGTGAAGGCCCTACTAATACCCAGGAGCTGTAAGTTCAATTCTGCTTCTGGAGCATTTGTGAGACCATGGGGAAGTCATTTAATCTGCTTGCTTTCAAAGGCACATATCCTCCACCTTTCCTGTTAGATGATAAATAGAATGTAATGGTAAATCAGACTTTAAGAAACAAAAGAAAGCAAAGAAAACTACAACAAAAAAAATTCCAGGACCATTTTTGGCCAAGACCCCCAGCCTTTTAATGAAATTGAAAACTTTTATTATTTATTCATTTTAGAGGGGATTTTGAAAAGACTGGAGGTCCCAGGAAAGCAGGAAACAGTGGCTGTTCAGACATGGATATGCTCTGTCAGAAGCCTGGGAAGTCAGATCATTTCCACAAAACTCAGGTTCAATGACTGGAAAATTCCTGTTCAAGAAATTCCCCATGAGTCCTGCATACAAGTTCCAACTATAACTTCTTCAGACCAGAGATGAACTCTAATTACCCAAATGTATGGATATTTTCACCGGGGATGCTTGCCAGTGGTTGACACCTCCACATGCTGAATGATCACCTGTGCCTGATGAGGGACAGCATTTTTAATAGGCAAGATTTGCCTTATGGAATTAGGAGGAACTTTTCTGGCAGCAGCCACTCTCAAATGTCTCACACACACTGCAGAAGCTGCTGCTTCCTGTAATAATTGGGAGGGAGAGGGGCTGATCCTCTGCCCCAGGTGCCTGTGCACAAGCTCCTGCCAGATCAAAGCAGTCACCCACGGGGGCCGAGGGGAGAACTTGGCCCCTGGCACTTCCCAGAGGATGTGCTGGGGCATGCCTTGTGCTTGGTCAGGACCCAGCACGTACCTTTGATGTGTGATAACAGCCAGGCAGGTAAAAGCATAAGGGGAGAGCTAACAAGTAATAGCATAGGTGGGAAAGGCAGTTACAAGTCCCAGGTAAGTTGAATGAAACAACTTTTGTGCTTTGCTAGGAGAGCTCAGACACCTCTCAGCCTTGAAATGGTCCAGACAGAGGCAGAAAAGCACAGGATCCAGAAACCTGTGGACTGTTAATAACCATGGAGGTCAGATGAATGACCTGAGAACTGAGACAGCTGTGGTTGGGGCAGGGGATCAGGAGGAGGTGGTTGAAATACAGGTTAAAACCCACCCCTTTCGTACACACAGAGGAGAAGCCTTTAGGGTAGCAGCTTGAGGTGGTGGGACCATAGATGGGTGTAATTCATTACTAATCAGGCTTTGTGGCCCTCAAGACAACAGACTGTTTCCACTTTCACTAATGTCTGGAATATTGGGAGCAAACTGCGTGTGAGCAATGTATTTGTTATAAGTTTAGTATATTTGCATTACAATAAGATTTCTTCCTGATGACAGAGATCTGGTAAACCCCTTAGGTTTTGGAGGTAGTTTCTGTTTAAAAATGTTGAGAGACAGTGCAAGGCTGAGCCTAACCATCATCCACATGGCAGGTCATGTGTGAAATTCAAAGGTTTATAAAAGCATGTATAGTCCATCTTCTCTCTCTTTTATTTCATACATCATTCTCCAAACTCAGGTATTCGCAAAGACAGGAAACAATTCCCTCTACCAATGTTGTAAGATATCATTTGAATAATCTGTATTAAGCTTTGAGGAAAGGAAAATTTCTGCCTGGTTACACATATTTGAAGTCTGGGATACTTCAATGTGTAATATTCATACTTATTTTCCACTTACAGGCTCATAGCACAGAAAAAAATACAAAGTCACTGAATCGGTGAAGTCAGTTTTCTTCTCTCCATTTCACATTTATTGTTAAGGAAAACACATCCTCATTGGATTTTTAAAATAAGGTTTAAATAAGCACAGTAAGATTGTTCAGGGGGTCATATTTGTGCATGCTGTACATGTTTGAATGGCCAAAATAAGCTACTACATAGAAATCAATGTTGTTATGCACCTAGTAGAAAGCTAAAATAACCAACTTGACCTGATTAGAATGGGTTTATATTTGCAGGATGCCTTCAGCAAGCTTTTGTTCACCTTTGACTTTACAAGGAAGCAAATAAAATAAGACTAGAAGATGTTCCTTTAAAACTTTTCCGTGTAAGGGAAATTGAGGTTTTAAAGTCCCTAAAAAAATTTAATAAATGCTTAAGCTGCTTGTGAAGACTCTTATTTCCTAGATAAATTATTTTCTGCTCATCTCAAAGATGTGATTGCTTTGATAGATAGAATATGACTATTGAATGCACTTGTTAACATCTCTGAATCAGCCTTCAGCTTGTTTAAATGTTGCTTTAACTTTCTTAATCCTTCAAATACCACCAGCAAGTCTGATGATTTTGGCCATCAGCATCACCCCCAAGAGAGGAAGGAGAAAGGCAGCTTGACAACGTGGTTGGTAAATAATGGCACTAGATCATCCCTGTCTTTGATACTGAAAAATTCCTGCTACAACTGCAGTTGTCACAGTAGATGGCATTTTTTTTTGTTGTTGTTAATAAATTGTGATACCCTGACAAACTTCAATTTCAGACACAGAGTTACAAAAGAGTCCTAGAAGACTATTCTGCATGAGTACAAAACTAATTATAACCTTAGCCTTGTCCAATTAGCTTTTAAAACACAGCTTTTAAACCACAGAATAAATTTGTCTGAAAGGAAAAGGATTTTTTAAATAACAAGATGTCTATCATACAATTTTAACAAACTTCACACAAGAGCATGCCAACACTTTTCTGAGCCATATGTGGGTTTCTGTTGTCAGTTAAAAATCTTGAATACCCCATGCAGGAACTACTGAATAAAGCTGTTTATACCATAGAAGTAAACAGAAAAATTTTGGATGATTCTTTGCATTTCACTGTTATTACCAACTTAAGGCTCTTTCAAACACGTCAGAGGTTTGTATTGTTCAGAAACCATCAAGTTTTATGAATAGAAACAGGCAGAGCATTTAATGTGATCTTTTGAGCCAGCACAGCTGTAGTTGACTACAGAGCTCATGCTCCTCAAGCCAAGAGCCATCTTTCTGTGTTGTGATTATAGAGTGCCTCACACCAGGAGTTTATCCTTAAGCCCCCAACTCCTCTGATGGAGGAGTTTACCCTTTAGGATCAATCTGACACAGGGCTGACCAGCCCCATTTTCTACTGAAGCAAGTTCCTGTGACCCTTGTGTCCCAGGAAAGCTGAGGATTCAAACTTGCCATCACAGAAAAACCCTGAAAATGAGCTACCCCAGGGTGTCAGTTCCTTGTTCAATCTCCATCATCAGAGAAACAACAGCAATGGGCCAAAACCACAGCTCACTTGCACTGAGAGCTGAAAGCCACAATCCAGTTGCTTTGGCTGGTGCAGCCCTTTAATATCTCTGGAATTCCCCAGGCACTGCTCTCGCCTTGGAGCAGGATGAGCCTGAGCAGCTTGTTTGTACTCAGCCTAACACTCAGCACACAGCTTCCCCAGCACAGAGAGAGCCAACTCATCTGCCATTAAAATCCTTCCAGAAAAGCAACCCAAAGAAATACCATTTTCCTTCCAAAGTTCGTTATCTGTGCTTCTGTTTTCCTGGGAAAGCTCAGTTCATCTATAGGAGGGCTCTGAGGGTGCATCCAGAGCACTGGTGCAGGTGGCACTGGTAGCTGCAGAGTGACACATTAAGTCACAATCCTGGCAGTGTCAGAGACAGCTGTCACAGCACTGATGAACTTTGCAAACACAAGAGGTTTTGCAGTTAGTGGTGGGATTTCAGCAGAAGCCACTCCTCTGCATCAGTGCTCACCCCAGACGTGGGGGCAGAGTTCTGCTGGAGCAGGCAGGGCTGAGATTAAGCAGAACTTTTAAAGGTCTCAGCTTGTGTTTTGTAGGATGAGAGTACTGGGATTAGCCTCCTGGTCGATACCTGGCTCTGCTGCCTGTGTTTTTCCTGTTCTAACTATGCCCTGTGGTTTCTGGGGGATGTGAATGGGTCTGACCTGTGCTGGGCAGTGGTTATTGCCCCAGCTCTGGTCTAAGCTACAGAAAGCACCACTCCTAGTTACCTTCTTGGGCTGGGTCTGATGTTTCTGAGATGCTGCTGGAATGCAGATGCTTTCAAAACAGGAGTACCTGAGAGGCCACTTCCAGGCCTCCCACGGACATTTTATGTGCTTGGTCACACAATCTCCTTCCGCCACAGACCCCCTTCTTCCTCCAGGGCACAGCTCAGTGCTTTGCCAAAAGACTGCCCTTCCTCACTTCCCCATGTCTTCTTTCCTCAGAAATGCAGCTGCTATGAACTTCCAGCTCTGTGTAGCCTTTGTGCACCATAAGCATGTTTTTTTTTTAAATGGCAGCAATATAACAAGGGTTTTATACCATACAATGGATGTTGTGGTGGAAAATGGAAACTTAAAAGTTACTATATCAAATTCCTCTCCTGAACTACTAAACTCACTCTGAATTTTCAATTTTTAAAGAATTTGCACCACCAACAGCTTCCTTCCTTTAAAAAGGAGTATAATTTTTTATCAAAACCTACTAAAATGAGAATCAATGAATCTTTGCTATTTTGGAGAATGATCGTTATGAGTTGACAAACAGTCTACTCACCATCTGAGAGAGCTTGTCACAACACACATAAATTAACCCTCCCCCCCCCACAAAGTACAGTAATCTAAAAAAAATGGATTTTTCCTTTCTTCAACTACAGCCCATGGAGAATTATCTTCTTTGCAGAGCTTCTTGTGATGTATTGCTGCTCAATCATGCATGCCCCTTTGAAACAGCATCACAAGTTCTTCCTGACAGAAAGGAATGTGTTCCTACTCCAAGGTTACCTTTGTTCAAAATATACAATAGAAACTAGATGCTAATGAGAAAATAAATGCACAGTGCAGTCTTTGGAAATGGCAGTGCTGAAGCTATCACCTTGCCTGAAGCAATAAATTCCAGGCAAGCATAGGCTGTATTTTTAAAATCTATCACCTCACAGACTAGCAAGCATTCATTGATTATATGTTTTTCTTTGAGTAATTGCCAATATCATTAATATGTTCAAAATTACGCTTTAAAAGAAAACAGATCGTGAATGCTTTTACAAAGGAGAATATGTATGAAAACAAAGACTAAAATTCTCTGCCAGGGGAGAATCCTGACACATCCCCAACTTCAGTTAACTGGGACAAGCATGGTAAGGAAATAAGATGGTTGCTGAATTTCAGAGCAGTGAGAGATCAGGCCCCCAGCTGGGTCAGCCACCCCCCTCATGTGGCACCCAAGTCCCCTCAGTGGTCCCAGCCAGCAGCCCCTGTCCAGGACCTCATGGAGAAACAGTGCAAAAGTTCTGCAAGTGCTTCCAAAGCAGGAGACAGCTCATCTCCCACTGCTCCTTCAACTTTTAATTGAAGCAAGTTTTGTTTTTCTACGACAATATAATTTAATCCAGTTAGCTTAACCAAAAATGATTTTGGGGCCTTCTTTCCCCTTCATTTGGTACAGAGAAGCCAGAATAAAACCCTCCTTCAGAACTGTTCCCACAACAGCAATCCCTGAGCATTTAACACTTTGCCAGCACAGCCTTGCATTGAAAGCCAAGCCAAGGGCAGGGCATAGCAATGGCTCAGTTCCCAGTTGCTACCAGGAACACCACAGGAAAAAAGTAAGGAGAGGAAAGCACCTTATTTTCTCAGTGCATTTCAGTGATGTTCCCTGGTCACGCCAAGGCATATCTGTACTTGACAACCACGTGCCTCTGTCTGGCTGTCAAAGGATTGACTCCTGAGTAGTATGGAAGATACTAGTTAAAATTCCAGATCAAGCAGGCGCCTCACCTCTGGGAGAACTGAATTAACAGTATTTCCCAGGGGAAGGGCTTGCCCTGCCTTCCTCAGGAAATTCTGGATGTGCCCCTGTGTGAGGAAGATAGGCACAAAAGCAGAGTCTGTGTGGAAGCCTGACTTCATAACTCCATTTTACTCTAATCAGAAGGACCCTTCTTGATCCTCCACGTGCTCTGCACGCTTCACCAGGGCTTTTAGAATCAAAGTGAGACCTGGATTAGCATTTGTGGCACCTAGCTGTGTCATATTTCTCACATTGCCAGTGTATGTTTCTGCCAAGATGTTTAAATCCCATCTCAAAGAGGCAGCAAAACCAGAAAAGCTCTGGATAGGAATGACAAATTTTTCCCCACACAACATTATAGATAAGAAATAAGCTGCTCATTTATCGACTGTCACCATTGTACCAATGCTAAAACTCTTTCATTTCTGAATATCATCATTAAACATGTCCTGAACAATTAACTGGCATAAAAAAAACCAAAATAACCAGAGCACAGTGTAGATAAGAGAAGTATCTTTGTTGAAGAGCAGCCTTAAGAAATCTAGAGAACATTAGATATATATCACACACTTTCTCAATTTAAGATCGAGGGTAATTATTTTAATGTGGAATTTTCAATCACTGCTCACCCTACAGAGCTTCCCCATGGATTTGAGTTTGAGTAATGTAGCAATGACAGCATTGCCACTTGTAACAGAAAGAATCATTACAGTATCATTATCAAGAAATTACTCTTGCAATTAGTAATAATTCCCACATTCCCAGTCAAATAAGTAACACTTTCCCCAATAATTCCCACATTCCCAGTCAAATAAGTAACACTTTCCTTATTAATTTCATTTTCCCTGTAAGTCCAGAGTAAGCAACTTTTCTTATCACTGTGGTTTAATACACTTGCCTGCTCCTTTGCCTAAATAGTTCCTAATCCTCTACTTTTGAAGAGTGCTGTGTCTACTCAGATAATTTCACAAGGATCGAACTACATGGTCTGTCAGGTTACCAGGCAGGTAAAAAAATGAATTCCTCATGTTTGACCTGGTTCTATAATGTACTCTAAATGGAAATCATGCCCTTCAGATGCATTTACAACAGGAGGAGATTGATAACTGAGGACAGTGTAAAACTGGATGTGTGCATCCAGTTGTTTGCAGTGGCTCCTAAGTACTGCTGATGAGTAGCAGCTCACAAGAGTGTTGCTGTGTAATTACTGGGAATACATTCCCATTTTACACAGGTTGATCCAAAGCCTGTTCCAGTATCCAGAAAAGCAGACCAAGTTCAAAGTTAGTTCAGGCCCAGACAGTCTGCAGGAAGGGTTTTTGTTTGCCTCTTTTTCTGAGCGCACATAATGCTCCAGGGAATCCCAGGCAGTGAGGTGTTCCACCCTATTTTATCAGCCCTTCCGTCGTGGGCTACCCCTTCAGATGGAATTTCAAGGAAGAATTTAGACCTGCAAATTTTATAACATCACAGAATCATTAAGGTTGGAAAAGACCTCCAAGATCGAGTCCAACCATTAACCCAATACTGCCAAGGCCACCACCAAACCCTGTCTCTACATCTTTTTGAACATTTTCAGGGACATGGATTCCACCATTTCCCTGATGCCTGACCACAGTTTCAGTGAAGGAATTTTATTTAATATCAAAACTAAACCTCCCCTGACACAACTTGAGGCTGTTTTCTCTTGTCCTATTGTTTGTTACCTGGGAGAAGAGGCTGACTCCCACCTCGATATAACCTCTTTTCAGGTAAATATGTGCACAAGGAATTTCTATTGCAATGAACCATTAAGGCTCTAGAGCATTTCCTTTCTTGAGACAAGAAATCTTCCTCTTACCAGTACAAAGCAAGAAGGCAATACAGTGCAGAGGAAGGATGAGAGTTTTTCCTGGTACTTTCAGTGATCCCACTGGCAGAGGGGGAAATAGTCTGATGTTCCCTGGCCAAGAGTTTGGCAGCTCACTCAGATGAAGTTTTTCACGCAAAGCTCTCCTGCACTGTGCCGTGCCACATCAGTCCTGCTGAAGAAACTGCTGCAGAATTCAAAACACTGCACTCCCTCTGCACTGTAAGTCCCCAAAATGCCTCTAGCCAGTCACCCTCCCACCTCAGGCATCAGGGAAGGCCTCATCACATATCTGTGCTCTGTTCCTCTCGGCTGTGATGAACAGCTTTTCTCCTAAGGAAAAAGTGCTGAGCACAGCACTCCATTTGAGACCCTGGCTCCTTTGTACAGGGCTTAAGTGGGAGCCAAAAATCTTGCCTTAGATATTGATGCTGAATTTCTGAAATACTTTTGTAAGTTCTAAGCATGCAGAGAGAACAAAACAACCAACCTTATGACACAGCCTGTGAACACGTTGGATGGATGTGCCAATCTTATGTATAATTCTATTACATTTCCCTTTATCCCCCAGCTTAACTCTTTGCAGAAGCCTTCCTTGGTGAGATCTTACAGCTGCTTTATATGAAAGCTGATGAATACATTCATTGTTCTTACACAACTGCAAGGCATATAGTTTCTTAGTAAATCAGACTTTCAATACACAGAGGAAAACAGCACAAGGCAGAGGAAGAAGTACTTGGATTACTATCAAGAGTTAAATAGAAACCTTTGGTTATTAAATCTGCTGATGTTCCTCATGCAGATTTTTCCCCACTTCACTGATGTTACACAGTCTCTTTATTTCAGCTCCTATTCCCTTAGGTCTCTTGAGCCACCACAGCAATTCTGCTGTCATGTGCTCCAGTGCCATGCAATCCTTTAGATACTAATCAAAAGCCAATTTATGGGTATCTCAGGTGCCTTGCCTGCATACTGTGTGCCTTTTCCTGATCCCTACAGCTCTCATATTCAGAAATCTCCTCGCACTCAAACTAAATTTACCTCAACTGGACTGCAAGTTTTCCACTCTAGTGCCAATAATAGAAGTACCACAGTTGTTATGGTGCAGGACTAGAAGAAAACCAAAGCCTGCAGGGAGAGGTAACATCTTTTATTAAATCAATTTGTAGAATGGGAAAGCACTGGGCAAACTTACAGATGCACAGGCCAACAACAGAACTCTCCTCCTTCCTGCTATCTATTCCTCTTGTATTTATAACCAACAATCATATTCTCTCCTTAGTTTTCATGTCATGAAGTAAAAGCCAAGTTGTTTCTCCTGCGAGAGCCTCAACCTCTTGTTTTAGGATTAGAGATTGTTCTTCATAACAAGATCATCAGCCACAGCATTCCTCTTCCAGACTGGGATGGAAATCTACCACTCTGCTCTATCAGTGTCCAAGAGACAGCCCAGAGGCCATCAGAAGAATCCTACCTGGAGGAACCAGAATTTCAAGCATCCTCCAAAATGATTTTTTTTTTCACATTATATTTGCACAGTCTTATCACAAAGGAAAACCATGATCTGTTTACATTAACAATTCTAATATCAGTAACAGATGCTTGTTGTTTGAGCCTGAGCGATGATTTCCATTGCATGATACTTAAAACAGTCCTGAGTGATTTGCTTCTGCTTCTCAATAGTATTCATAATCAGAGATCCACTTCTTGCCTCTCTCATTGTGAAAAACAATGTTTCCCAGCTTTAGCATTGATGCAAAGGAGTGGTGAAGGGCCTGTCACAAAAGTGATTAATGAAACAAGTAGGGATTCTGTCCCCACATCACTTCTACAAATGAATATGTAGCTTCCTTCATAGGAAGTTCTCATTCCTGGATGATTCTAACTCATTGTGCTCTGTAAAGCCCTCAGGTTAGGTAAGTTTTTTTGCCACAAGTGAATGAAAAAAACTTGGCATTCCTCCAGTCATAGTAAAATGAAAAACACTGAGATCTCTCGGAGCAATTTGTTCTAGCAGAGTGCTCAGGCTATGGGACTTGAGCACAATCCTGCAAGTCAAAGCTCTGCAAACAAAGCCTTGTATTTATAGCAGATCTCCTCCTCCCAGTGTTGCAATTCTGGTTCAGAAGTGTCATACAAGGACCCAGCCCTGCTATGAGATGCTCCTATTTCCTACTCCTGTGCAGGGCAGTAGTGTTCATGGCACCACCCTACCCAGAATCCTGGAACTCAGGAAGATGGAGAGTGTGCTTTGGATTAGGCTTCTCTTCCTAAAAAAAAAAAAAAACCAAGCAAAGGAAGCCCACAGCCAAAGGTGTGTGAAACAGTGGCCTCAGTGGCCACTGATTTTAGCTCCAGAACAAGTTGAACTTGCTGCCCCAGAGCTCAAGCTAATAAATCTTATTACAAAACACTTGATTGTCTGCAATCATAGGAAACCATCACTGCTCTGCAATTTTTTTTCACACTGGGGGGAAGGGGCTGAGAAGTGCTGGAGACTGTTTGTTGTCATATTTGTGTTGCAAGTATTTTGTTTACAGGGGCAATCACTATGCTCAGCAGGCCAAGTACGGCGTAAAGATCATAAGAATTTGCCATGAATTAAAAATGAACAATAGTTAAAGATGCCATTTTCCTATTCTCTCAGCAGCATGCAGCACAGCAAGGTAACTTTTCAAAGAAAGCCTCATCAGTTCTGACACTTTATAAAATGCAGAGCATGACCTCCTCAGCATTTACATAGTTCACTGATCAATTAGGATGCAGCACTAAACAGCAGTGCTTGGAACACAGATATTCTCCACCTTGGCCCTCTTTGACCTCCTCATGCAGTAATGAATTTTCTTCCTGCTTGCCCTGCAGAATGGATCAACCTTAATTATCCCTCAAAAGACCAACATTGACCCAAATTTATTAGAAAATTGAGGGACTGTCATACTAAACTCTGATGTCACATCAGAGTTAGCTCCCAGCACTGCAGCCAAGACTGCAATGTGAGGCTCTCTCAGACTGAAATGCAGCCTCACAGGGAACCAACAGCCCAACACTGTCAGCAGTTTGCTGTTCTCCTCTGGTCTGCTGTGGGGTCCCAGCATCCTTCAAAGTCCAACCTGATCTAAGGTCTCACTAGAGCTGCTGAGTGTCATGAAGGTGAAAAACAGCATCTACAAAAATCAACCGTCCTGGATAACAGGGTGTGTCCACAGGCAGGGTGCACTTGACTCACGGAATGGGAGCCTGAGGAGCACAGCAGTGGTTTGGGATTGGGAGACCAGGGCTCAGAAGGGACCTTGAACAAGTCATTCACCTCCTCTGTCACACAAAAGCTGAGATGATCTTCACCAGCTGCTCAGTTCCAAAATCTAATCTTATATTAATTAAAGCCAGTGGCTACAAGGATATTTCCATGTGCAGCTTCCACCAATGTGTGTTAGGCCTAGTTTGCAAGACTCTATTAAGTATATAGGTAGGCTCCAGACAAGGGAAGTTAATTAAAACCCAATCATAAATCACTGTAATTAGAAATAAAATAAATGTGGGAAATAGCCATAATGAGAGAGCTCTTCATGAATACAGAAGAGACAAATTGTGCAACTGGGTCCCAGCACAGAGAGATTCTGCACTGCCCTATGAAACACATTTTTCCAATATTCAACTTACAGCTGAGGTTTTTGGAAGCATAAAAGCCTCTGTGGGATTTCCTTCCATTTTTGGGTGCCATGCCTCTCCTCATACATGCCCTGAGCAGTAATAGCTTATAAATATACATATAAACATATGTATATATGTATTTATATATATAAACAGTATGGGTTGATGCACATACAGCCATTCTATTTTAAGTATTACATTTTCCAAGGCATTACTGGGACTCAGAGTCAAGCTGGAGGATGGAGGCAGCTGCACAGCAGATCTGTGGTACAGAAGAACTTCTTTCTGGAAAAATTCATGGTGCTTTATGGATGAAAATGAGACTATGTATGGAATATCAAATGCATACAATAAACACAGCTTACTGACCAAGGGAAGTACCATTGCTTCAGCACTGTTCTGCCATGCAGGTAGAGGTGCCTTGATTGAGCAGTGCTTTTTCTGGGATTTGATGGGAAATCATGATGTTCAGTGAGTGAAATAATCTTTGCACAGAGGGTCATTCAAGTGAAAGGTGACAATTTTATCCAGATCAGAAAGAATTATTACAAATCCCGTTCCTCAGACAGAATAATATTTTTTCTTCAAGGAACAAACATTCTGCATATTGAACCAACAGCATTAAAATGCATTGATGAGTCTGCCTCTGAATGAGACCCTGAGCTACCCTGACCCTCTGCTCCTGCTGAACCCAAGGAGATACTCAGACCCCAGTAAGTTACATTTCAAATGACATCTTAGGACCCAGTGAAGTCACACAACCCAATACAGCCTTAGAGCTGGGGGATGTCCAGTCTAAGGACTTCAAGAGAATGACAACAATTTATCATGCCAAATGCCAGCCAAACACATATTCTATGAAATAGTCAACAGCAAACCCCTGGTCCCAGTGAATTAGCACAGTAGGACTCAGACATGCTCCACAACTTCCTAAGGGGCTTTTAAACAGCATTTGGAACACTTATTTACACTGTGGCAGTACCCAAAGACTTCAGTTAGGACTGGAGTCCTATGGTGGTAGATTCTGTATAAACATGTTTTCCTCTCTGTCTTCTTCCTTGAGGACCTGCAGTTTTACTGGAGATGAATCTTGGAAAATACTGGAAACTGCCCTAATGGGAACTCATAGACTGCAGCAATGCAGATGTACAGCCCAACAGCTCTGAAATGCTGACACTTTTAAAGCAACTATATAGTACATATCAGCAACCCCTGCAGATCTGTGAACTACCAGATCTACCCTTTTAGACAAGGACCCATTTTGAGCCAAACTGCAAAAGATCCAAAAGCATTTTTTTCAAACTCTAATTCAGTCTTCATTAGTGATTGTTTTACAGTGGAAATAATGGAGCAGAAAAATGATGTACTTAATATACCAAGTAGCTAACAAAGTAGCTATTTAAATTCATGTGCTGCTCAGCTCCAACCCTAATAGAATTCGTTTCTTTTTTATTTTTGTCAGCTTCTTTCCTGGTGTGTATCAGTGTAACGTCCAGGGGGGTGATACCCACTTCCATCAGATAAGAACATTTAATGATATTATCTGCTTGCCTGGAGGAGCTGGCTAAAAATCTGACTCCCATGGGTCATTCCAGTCTGGAGAAATAATTAATGGTGAAGTCTGATATGTTTGACACAATCCTGTTTGCTTTCAAATTATGTACAAAGCCTTGTTTCGCTTCACACACCAGGAACGAAGCAGCAGGAGAGAGCTCCAAGTCCTTTTTTAGCCAGCAAAAAGCTGCATTCAGCATTTTCTCAAGGCTGTGCTGCCAGTGCTTGTCTCTGGCTGCTTACACAGATGATCTGATGCTGTTCTGCCAGGACACAGAACAGTGTCTTGTGAAGCCCCTACAACTCCTCTGACTGGTGAGTTCAGCTTGTGGATTTGGTGGATGCTTTGACATCCAAAAGGGACATCAGGTAGCTGCTGTACTTTTCCAAAATGCAGCTATTTCCAAAGTGCAGTAATAAAAGGCTACTGTGAGCAGGCAATTACTGGATTTCATGCAACACGGAACAATACAAATTATACTTTCTATACAGCCCATTGCACGAACAGGCAGAGTGACAATCCTGAGTGGCTTTCAGGTCACTGAAGTGCTTTGGAGTGTGGGCAAGTATTAAGAACATTGCTATAACACTAAGATAGGACCTGTCTCTGCAGCCTCAGATCTGATCCCAGCTACTCCCCTTGCCCAGTCTGACCCTGGAGCAGGGAGTTTCACTGCAGCCCTGTCAGCTAAAAGGCCAATATTTTGGCATGGTATCTGGCTGACTGAGGCTCTCACACATACACACAAATTCAGGGCACCCAGCTGCCTGGCACCAGAATACAGGCAGCTCAAAAGCACTGCATGGCATGTACTGCTTCTTTGTGTTCAGCTCTGCTCTTCTCTTGACACAAAGTGCTTCAAGGTTCAAACCTTGTCACTGGCTTTATTTATATATACTTTTTATTGTCATCATGTATTGTCACCATCCCAGTTCCATTATTATCCCACATGCTGAGGCAGCATCCCACTGTTTTATTTCTTGTTCCCAGACTATGGACTGCATCTCTCAAACATGCACTCACATGCACCGAAATCAACCTTGCACGAGTCTGTGCTGCCCTGTGCAAGTTTGTTCAGGACCATACATTCCCCAACCACCCCACACCACTGTGTTTTGCACGTGGAAGACATTTGCATTCAGACAAGTCTCTAAAAGCCCTTTTGCATTTGTTATAGGAGACATCATTGGAAAGGTGATGTGAATCAATGTGCTAAGGGTGGCATATATTGATTTCCCTCTGAGGTTTATTTGAAGTGTGGCTGAAAGACCTAATATTAAGAGGCAATAAATTGAGCCATCTTGCCATTCAGGGTCAGCTTGCAGAGGGTTACATGGGTGCAGGGGGAGTGCAACAAAACAGGCACAGTGTTACCTGCAGCCAGGGCATGAGAGAAACACTCCAAAATCCAGAAAACATCCAGGAGTAGGAAAGGATTAGACCCTGCACTAGGACCATCTCCACACAGCAATGGGCTACACACCAGAGGAAACGAGGTGACCCTCATTGTTTAAATATTTCCTTTGTTACATTTGCGTCAGGGGGAAGAGCTTCTCTGTGACTGCTCCAGCAACCCTGACACTGCCAGCCCTGCCTATGGCTCCCAGAGCCAGGACATGTCCCCATGCAAGGAGGGGAGAAGAGGATGGGCACAGCCCAGCTGGCCCTGCTGAGCCTGACATCGATGGGGTCCTGAGGGCACAGTGGGGAGCAAGGGTAGGACAGGGCATCTAACCCTGCCAGAGGGGCCCTGTCATGGTGAAGGGGTCTCCTCCTGGTCCCCAGGCAGAGGGGACAGCCATGAGTCCCCCAGAGTCAGCACCTCAGTACTGTGACTGCAGGGAAGGCCCTCCCTTGAGCAAGAAAAGCATCTTTTTCCTGTTTTACCTCCATTTCACTTTACTCAGGAGTGAGCCAATGCCTTCCTCCTGAAGGTAGCTGTAGCAGTAGATAACAAGGCTGAGCAGAAGTGGCAATAGGGGAGTTACCACAGGTAAAGCCAGAAATATCTTATCCATGAGAACACAGAGATCTCCTCTGTTCCTCCATCACATCAGCCTCCTTAGTTCCAAGGATGTCTCCTGCCAACTCAGGGCCCCTTTTTCAAGCTTGGTGGCTCAGCCTGTGCACAAGGAAAGGTCACCCACCACGAGGGCAGGGATGTGCCAGAAACTCCAGCACAGGACAGTAGCAGGACTGGGGCAAAGCTTCTCCCAGCCCCTTAGATGGGGCAGTCCTCTTTCCTCTACAATCTTCCTTTTGAAAGGGAAAATGGGATTGTTGACTCAGTCCTGGAGGAAGAGTTTGCAGAGAACACCTTCCTATGCCAAGATGGATGTGCCATGTCCTCTCAGTGAGCCACAAAAGCAAAGAAAACCAGCTCCAAGATCAGCACAAGGGACACCCTTCAACTGCTCCACAGGGAGGCAGAAACGCTGCCAGGGGCTGAAACGTATTAGGCCGTGCAAATGTGGGTTTTAGTCTGTTACCACAGGAAATTAATTTCCACTGAGTTTTGCAGTTTCCCTCCTGCTCCATGGGCCCTGTGATGGTCATTTGTCACCGCTGCTCAGAAGAAAGGCGATTTTCAGGAGAGCAATGAGGCATTCGACAACTTTCCAGTTAAGTGTGGAAACATCACACGCTGTCACATAATAACGCTGTAAGCAGCAACACCTCTCAGACAAAGCTGTACGGTCACACCTCTAGCTAGTAATGAAAGCTCCTTTTGTTAGGTTAAAGAAAAAGCTCAGGGATGATATTCTCCAGAGCAGGAAAACATATGAATAAGCAGGAGATGATTAGACTGGTCGCACAGACAACATGCAAATAAATTGGTGTGGAAATCAGAAACCCCTTAATAGAGCGAGTCCCTCAGCCCACCCTCCCTGCAATGGTTCAGCCTTAGGTCACTTGCTGGTGATATTATTGCCTTGCCCGTTTGATAATCGTTCTTCCCACATACCCCAATTTACATAAGCGTATAGACAAACCCAAGGACATTTGCTACAAGCTTTCCCAAAGCCTATATTGAATTTGCTTTTCTCCCCGGGCAGTCCAGGCCCCTGTGTTGAAATCCTGCACCATTTCCTCACAGAGCAGCTGAGTTCTGTCTGACATAACCTGCAGGTGTTTATATAGTGCAAGAAATAAGCTGCAATGAAAACAGTGCCCTTTTGACCTTGTTGAGTAAAGGGATTGCAAAAAAATTTATAAATATTCCTTATTTCAAGAGTCATTAATTTAATAGGGACCACTCTCCTTGCCAGTTAGAGAACAGGACTCACTCTCAGCGGCATGGGAACACAACTTTCCTTTCCACCTACCAGTCTTCTCAAGTCTGCTGCTCTCCCATTTTCCCATCTAAATTCCTCCATCACAAGCAAGATTTAATGCAGAGGTCAGTGGGAAGATACAACATGGTATATGTTCCAGTAAGAGCCAATGAACCTAACACCTTGGCTCCAGTGGAGAGTGAAATCTAAAGGGAGGTGCAGCCTACTTCAGTCAACACTTCCTTATCCCAGCTTATCTTTCTAGATATACCCTGCTCTTCTGGCTCTTCATACAGAACACACTGCTGCTCAGGTAGAGTTTTGTGGTTATGTGGGAGTAATTGTAATATATGTGGGTGTCAACCAAGGGACAACAAAACTGGTTTAACGAGCACACCGAGGACTCCGGCAGAAGGTGCAAGCGACACTGGTTTTGGCTTAGTTCTGAAGTCACAATTGTCATCTCCATCACAGTTTACTATGTTTTCACCCTAGCCAGCCAACTCTTTCCAATTCTGAATGGATAAAATACAGGGCTTACTTCCATGATGCCTTGTGCAGTTCAAGATCTCCTTTTGTAAAGCTCACACATCACAGCTGTTTTCCTTTCACATTTACCTGTGCTCTCACATGCATTGCACTGGCAAAGGGCTAAAGTCCAAGGCAAAGTTTGAAGTTTGTGATAAAAACAAGATGCTGACCTAGGACATCAGAATTGTTTTTGTCAGGAGCTAAAGAGCCTCACAACCACCCCTATCTCCTAAGCAAACTACCAGCTGTGTATTTCTCTGGGCTGACTTCAGGATCATCCAAAATCCAATCTGTAGCACAACTGAGAAGAGATGCAGAGAGACACAATGAAGCTCTCATGCCAGATGCTAAACAATTCACTTAGGGTTACAGGAAGAGGATCTGACACTGTTATTGGAGGTTTTGGTAGAGTCTACATGGATGAACATAGAAAAAGGGAGATTCAGAGTGCTCGTAATGATGTGATCACTTTTTGTTCACATCCCTGTTTAATTTGGCACTAAATGGAATGTTTTCTACTTCAAGTTTCTGACATTCTGTCTATAGATTGAGGTGTAAAAGCCACCTGAGGGCAGCCAGTATTTTGCATGGCTTTTGCTGATTCTGACTGCCTCCAGAAGAGATCTGGTCCAACTTCATGCCCATGTCTTGTGAACAGGCAGGTTGAAAGATGGAAAGAAAAAAACCAAAGCCTATCAACAATAACAGTAGTTGCTTGGAGGAATTAAGTGGGTGTACCTTCAGGTTTGAAGCCAGAGAACATATATGGCCGTAAATGACTCCAGAGGAGAACATTTCTGAAGCTCTTGAGGGAGGAATGTTGTGTGTATTTTACACACTCACGTTTAATGAGTTAAAGATTTAGCTACCTGATCTAGTTTGTTCCCCAAACATCCACTAACTCTAAAGTGGTCCTGCAGCACATGAATGCATTGTGTACTCAGTTTTTAATCTAGATCCTTACAACAACTGAGAACCTGAGAGAAGGAAAGGCAGGAATAGAACACGTTGGACTTGCTCGTACTTCCACTTACAGAAATTTGTTGTAGCTCCTTTCATTTCAGCAAAAGCTGGATAAGGTTCAGAACCACCAGTTCAAATTGGGACAGTGCTTAAGCATGTATTCACTGGAGCTGGCACAGCAGAAGCATCAGACTTCCAGCTGAACACATCCTTAAGTGTGATTGCAAGGTGAATATCATTACAGAACTCCATGAGAAGGGAATCCATCCCTCTAATCTCAGACATCTGTAGAAGTGACATCTTTTTTGCCCAGGGCAATATTATGGGTTGTCTCAATTTTTATCTGTTTGCGCTCTGAGTGAGGTTTGTCACATTTCCAGCTGTTTAGAACATCACATCTCACACTGAAATAGCCATGAAACAAGACAGTGTTTGTAATAATTTAAAACAGTCACTTACCCCTAAGCAAATCATTTGTCTCCGACCAGAACACCAGAGTAATAACTGGGATTAAAGATAGAGCAGTCAAGACAAAAAAAAGGTAAATCAATCACTACATTAGGACATTTGAAGAATCATTTGCATGCACTCAGAAAGTATGATACTTGCTATTAAGCTCAGCTGTAGCAGAGTCACAAATTCATAAATATTCATCAAATAACCTTTTAGCAAAACTCCTCCACTACGATGGTGGCCAGCTACTGAATTCAATCTAATTGAAAATCTGAGAAGTAATGAAATGATTGCATGTCTGTCTCTTCATTAAATCAGTGTGCAAATTTGCATAGATTAATTTGTGTCAAATTAATAGCTCCACTCTTGGCTTAGAGCCAAGAGGACTTATGATCAATCTATAGTTTTAATTCAGTTCTGCAGTCCAAAAATGTTGGGTGGTTTTTGCTATTTTAGAGACAGAAAATCAGAGCTGAATATGATTTTCACCACTGCTGTCGTTTCTCCCCGTTTCTTGTGTTGTGTTGATTAATTATAATAAAACGTGCACATGATTTAAAAGCAAAAAAGAAACGTGCAGTCTCAGCAATGGAGAACTGAGGCCTGCTTTGCTTCTCTGGAAGCTGGAAGGCTCAAATCCTCAACTACATTCAATTCACACACAGTGTGGTGAAAGTCTGGGGTTGAACAGACAACTCATGGGCCTGTTTTATGGCCCAGAGCAGCTCCCAAGACTGGTGGGGCCCTGTGTGTTTTAGCACAATCCTGCCTGTCCTTCATCAGGTCCCCAGCCCATCATGCTCAACCTTTCCACAAAATGCAGGATTTGCTCTACCTATGCAACTGCTTGATCCCCACAATGTTTTAAACCTGTTTAAGCACTGTGATGTTCCATGTGCTGAGCTCTGTCAGAAAAACAGTGATTCCTTCAGCCTTCAGTTATTTGAAGTTAATAACAGGGATAGACAGTGCATGCATTTACATTGTCAGCTTGCTTTTATTTTTTTAACCCACTTTTTTAAACGAAAAACAATCAGGCTTTAATTCAGGACATTTGATTAATCAAACTCAGACCATCTGCTGCAGCCCTGTCTCCTGCTGATCTGCATTGCCTGAAGTCAGTGACATGATTCAGGGCTGCAGTCTCACACTGTCTCTTCCCCTGTCAGCTGTTTTACTGCAAATCTGCTCCTTTCATCCAACACACAGTGACTGGGCTTTGTTTACTGTGATGACCATTTGGGATAACCACAGTGCTAGACAATTTGTATCAAAATACAGGACATGTGCAAACACTGTTGTACAACAAATTGTTCTAGCTGAGTGAAAATAGTACTGACCAAGGAAATCACAGTAACTGTAAGAAATTCTTTATTATGAAAAGATCTCCTCATAATTCAAATACTTCTAGTAGCAATGCAATTTTGGTTTTATCATAGTTTACACCTTATAGCAGTGATGGATATTCTGCCTTCAAGCATTATTTTTCTTTTTTTCCTCTCCTGTGTTCAGAGATGTATTCAGGAACTCAGAGCAAAGAGCTCAGCGGTATGAACCTGCTCATCTTGGGGATTTTAGTGGGATTAGATCAGTTTTAGTCTGGCAGAGCATGCCCTCATACTGGATTATAGCATAGATAAGAGCTGCTACTGCCTCGTGTTTGTGGGTGTAAACACTACACCAATCAGCTGTATTTGGAAGGAGAAAAGGAATATGGCCCTTCAGCAACTCTACCATCCAGTAAATCCACAGCATTTTTCAGAGGCACGTGGGGATAAGCAGCATGGTTAGATGGCAATAAGGGACAGGAGAAAGCTCAGTTACCATATTGGAATTTTATTTTGGTGACATATAGGCCTTCTGCAGATGGATGAACTTCATCTCTGTTGACACCAGATGTTGTAGTTAATCTCAGAAGTCAAGTAGGAACAGCACCTTGAGAGTCAGCCCTCACTTTGTCATCAAAACCAGCAATCAGATTACCAGAAGGCATCGGTGCATTAGATATTGAAAAATTGGTTATATTCTTTCCAAGGTTAATTGCTGATTGTCAGAGTATCAAAACACCAAAAAACTGACCTGGATTTTATTCTTGTCTTGCTGGTTACCTCCAAGATACTTCAGCCTGTTGGGTTCCTGAATCTCTGAATATGGGACTCAGGACATAATTGTCAAGTCAGGGAACTCTCCAAGAGATTTATTGCTGCATTATCAAAGGATCAGAGCTCTGCTGAATGCAGCATGGAAGAAGCAAGTCATGCCCTGCCCTAAAAACCCATAGGCTAAAGAAATAAATTGAGGGCAGAAAATAGGAGCCCAGGAAGGTGAAGGTTACAAGAGCAGTGATAGCATTTATGTCTTCAGAGGCAGGGACTGGTGTCCCAATACGTTGCACCTGGTTGTGTCCTTAGAAGCTGCTTTACCAACAGCATCTGCAGCAAAGAAAGGGACAGAAGTCTACATCACACAGACCAAATGAGGGAAGAGTGAGAGGGGTTTGTCTCCCTATCTAATTATTCAAAAATAAAAATGCATTGCTGTTTGTTATTTTCAACAACACTCATCAGCAGAGAATATGGGTCTCTCTGTACCCCCAGAGCACTTTGCCAGCCAGAAGCACAACAGTCAAGCAAAGCACGTGATTTCCAAACAGGTTTCCAGTTTAAACAGGCCAGGAAAGTACTGTGGGCATTGAATCTGAAGCCTCAAACAAAGCAATGGAGATAAAATAACTTCTAGCAGTGGTCAGTTCCTGCCATGGGCACAGCTCTGCACATCCCTGGGTGTGAGCCAGCCCTTCCTCGTACCCGTGGAGATCCATAGGAACTGCACACACTGTGCTCCTTGCAGGAACAAGACCACAGCTATTTGAATGCTTTCAATAACAAGCATCCTCCAGCTACTGACACTGATGCAATAAAGAGAATTTCATTTTGGCATAAGAAAAACCAAGGGAACGACATGATGTATTGGCAAAATTTTAATCATAGGAGGCCAAAGAGGCAGCTTAAAAGAGTTAGGCCATTATTAATCGGGTCACAGTGATGCTGCATTTCAAAACAGGCTTAACACCTGCTAATTTCATTTCAGTGCTGCTGAAGCTGAGTCAGCTAACAAAGCCTCTTCTGGCTCAGGCACGTTCAGAGCAGCAAAGAAATTCCTTGCCTTCGTGGAAGTGCTTTCCTCTCTTTGGTAAGGACACTAAGAGGGAATAGGGAAGAAAGAATTACAACCCCCCTCCCTCCTTTAAGCCTGCCAATAGCCTGTACAGCTAGAGCTGAGGGGAAAGAGGATAAGAAACATCATGGTATTGAAAGAAATCCCTTAGATCAGGGCTATTATATTTGCTGCACCGGTGAAGGTGAAGTAGTATTTCCCTTCCCCTACAAATGGGGATTTGAAGCAGCCTGAGTGAGTTTCCCAGAGTCAGAGCAGGTCAGTGAGAATAGGAACAGACTCAGTCCCTGGTCCCTGCTATTGCAACAAATCAGACTCTCATTTCCCTCTACCACCCCTCCCCGGCTAAGGAATTATCTCCTCCTTGTTCTGCCAAGTACCTTTGCCCTGCCTTTGACTTTGGGGAAGACAAAAATTGAGCTCTAGATTGCTGCAGTGAAAGCAAGTTCCTGCTACCAAGGAAGCTGCCCTAGAAACAGAGTGAGAGCTGACGTGTCAAAGAGGTGCAAAAGCATCCCAATCATTTCTTCCACTCCCCAAAACCAGCCCAGCAGGACAACCATTCCAGTGGGACTGGGCAGCCCAGTTCCTTTCTTTCTTACAAATGAACCAGTGAAAGCCCCAACTACAAGATTTGCTGTCAGTGGGAACGATAATGCCAAATCTGTAGCTCAGTGGTTGGTAACACAACATACACCTCATCCTCCCTGACAAAAAGGTTTAGTAACAGCAAGACACACAGCCAATCAGCCATAGACTGAAAGAGGACACACTTTACCAGGCCTGACACTTACTCCAGGCTTATATGGTCCATTTACATTGTACAAAAGACAACTGTGAATTGACTGGAAATGTAATATGGAAGGACATAATTGGGCTTGCTGGAGACAGATGGGTGGTCATTTATGAAAAGTAACTGTCAGAAACAAAGGTTGGATTATCTTCTCACTCTCAGCAAGGTAAAGCAATGTGATTATGAGAGCAAAGAAAACACCAGGTATTTACTGTCCAGAGAGCTTAAGCTTTAAGAAATAAAGCACTTGTTTCAAGAGATAAACTTTTTGGATCCACCCCCTCCAGTCCTTGCCAGCCAGCAGGAATTTTAACATTCTTACATCTGACTGAAGTCCAGAATTCTCACAAAGTACCTGATTGTGATGAATTACTTATGTTCTTCCAGCCAATACTTTTGGTGCTTATCACACATTGCTTCGTTCTTCAAAAAATAGATTTCTGCTGTCCTAAGCAGAGGAATGTACTGAACATCTCATATGAGGTCCATTTCTAGCATCAAAACAGGAAACTTTGGGTTTCTAGGCAAAGACCTCAATTTTTTCTTTCTGATGTCATTGAACCAGAGGTCCTAAGCCAGGCAAGGAGAGTTATAGCAAATATTGAGGTCACCTGGTAGCCACAAGTTGCCATAGACCAAGCAACTCTTCACTGCCAATTACACACACACCCCAACCAAGACACTTACTGAGTCACAACAAACCTAGGGAAGGTTTATTTCTTCCCCAAATCTTTTTTCCTCCCCGAAGTCACCATAAGTTATCTATTCTTATACCAGCATGAACCACCACAAATTACTATGAACTCTACCAAGAAAAACCTGTCATAAATAAAAGGAAGACCCAAATAGCTTAGAAGTTCAGAGTATTGGGAAAGAAGCCACAAGAAATGCCTTTCTTATTTCAGGTTCAAAGCAGGTCCTTCATGTAGCCCTCTGCAGCCAGAGACAGCTCACAGTGTCAGGAGATGCAGCAGACACAAAAGGTCAAGTACTTTCCCTTCCATCATCTGCTTAACTTCTTTTATTTTCTGAGCTCTCAGTACAGTACATGTGGAGTTGTTCTGAAAATCACTAGGTGCCTGTCCACCAGGAGCTGTTAAGTACTTTTATAAGTTCACCCTCTTCCCAAGTGATGTTAGTTCATAGACAATATATCAAAATCCAAATAAAAAGTCTGTGGGCAAAACACCAATAAAAGCATAACAAAAATATTCCAGTAATACATGAATTAACTTAGCCATATGTCACTAAGCTTTTTTTTTTTTGTATGCCCAAGTAGTAACTGTGCTTAGTTTTACAGAGGATGATAAGCAATCCCAACAAAAAAAAACACACAAGTCTCATACTTTCTAGCAGTCCAACAAGAACAGGAGAACCTCAGCCCACCTTTACCTTTCCTGGGACACAGATCTGCATCCCTGGCAGATGGTCACAGGGAACTCACAAGAGGCTGGGAGCAAACTGTGGGAAAACAACCCACTTAATCTCATCCACTTCAAAATCCACAGAAGTTAAACACTATAAGTGAAAGCACTTGGCACCAAATTGGCCCAGGGGCTGCTGCTTACCTGGGACTGAGGAGCCACACATGCTGTAAGAGAGCTTCAGAAAATGCACAGTGAAATAATAAGGGGGGGGGGGAAAATCCCATCTCAAACACACGTTAGAGCAGCTACACCCCCTTAACTGATACCTTGCTAGAGCATGGCTATAAAACCTCTGGGATGGGTGTGTTGCAGGATGGGGACAGTGCATACACTGGCAGGGATTCAGGGCTCCTCATCAGCTGAAAGATGTTCCCTCTCCACTGCAGGGAGGGTGGAGTGACCCAGGTGAGGGTCTGTTTACACGTGGGATAATTTACCCAATTAGTAGCTCTATGAAGGAAAATGTAACCCCTCTCCAGACCCATCAACACAGAGAGGAGGGTCTGCTTCAAAGGCAAAGGTGAGAGTTCTGGGGTCTCTGTGTGTCGGGCTGTCCTGTGGAGCAATTAGAACAGCTAAAGCTGAGACACAGCAGCTGACCTGGTTTCCAGCACCAACTTGATCTCTGGTGTTTTATCACCAGCCTGAACTGCTGGACAGCACAAACGAGGTGCAGCAATGAAACACAAGCAATAGAGCAGCCACAAACATTCCTTTGGGAGATTTTCCTTCAGTTTCTATAAGAACAGACAAGATGTGAATGAGTATCCCTTCAATACCACAGATCTGCCTGGGAGCAGAGAATTCCTGGAAGAAACAAGCTGATCTCTCCAGGGGAAGATTTCTTTTTTCAAGTGACATTTAAAGGCCACATGGCCCCTTTGTACTTTAAATACAATAGCTAAGCAATAATATTAATGTGTTGAATTGGAACTTCCCACCAGCAGTCCTAGCATTCTTGAAAAACATGTTAAGTGGCCTTTTCCAGAGCATCTGTAGGAATTAGAAGTGTAAATCACAGGCTCTGCAATGCTTTAAAAGAAATTACACTTGAAATGTTAACTTCCTTCTTGTGGTGCTTCTGTGACTTTGGTGTTATCAGGGCCAGGGTTCTCAATGCTGATAAAACTGTGGGCCTAAAATTAGGAACTAGATTTCAGCACCTAAATAAATATCTAACTCAAAAAAAAATGGCCTGTTTATTTTAGGTTTTTTTTCATGCTATTGTTGTGTCCCAAGAGAAAATCCTTCTCTTCACAAGGTAATTTAAAGTCTGCATCTTTTCCAGCTTGAGGGTGAACTTTATCCATCAGCCATAAGAAAAAACACCACTAAATAAATTCGATTTTTTGTTTTCAGAGCTATTTAAGGACACTTCATGCCTCCACCAGCCCATTTGCACTAATGGTCACAGCTCTAAAATTAAAAGCATGAGCGGGGAGGCAAAACTTGATGCAGAAACCAGGAGCAAACCCAGGCAGGACAGCAGTGTACAGAGCAACAGGTTGTGTTTTAACCAGGTGGCTGTTCATTGAAAACTAAATCCATGGAAAGGTAACAGCCTGAGCCCCAAGTCCTGCAGATGTGTTTGGGAAAGGGCTGACCAAGCACCAAGAAGATGTTTCAGCTGGCACAAGGTTGTGTTCCTTATCCACTGGAGCCAGAACAGTGAATAACTCCTTCAGAGGAAAGTGCTGGTGCAGTACATATGAGATGTACTCAGGGCTCCTCCATAAAAAGCACTGGCTTTTCCTGCCATTCCCTGAGGGAGGACTGTGCTCCCTCTCTTCCCACTGATGGAATAGCCAAGGCCACCGTGGGGATCCCTCAGCCCCCGCTGCAGCAGCCAGACCTGGAGCAGTGCTAATTTATCACTGAGCTTAGGGCCAGGGAGCTGCTGCCTCCCCTGACTCCTCATTGCCACAGCCACAGGTACAATCACTGCTGGAAAAGTGGTGACTCCCCACGTGTCAGTGGCTTTGGCTGCTCTGCTGGATCAGGGCTCTGCACCGAGCTGGGAGCTCTGGTGGGAGCCAGACCTTTGCCAGGCTAATTTATATATTTTGTCAGCATGCTGGAAAAGCAGACTTTGGATGTATTTTCAGCTCATGTCAAAACACCACACGTGTTTTTCTGATCCCAGCACTTGGGTTCTAAAATGCTTTAAATCTGCCTTCATATTCAATATTTTTAAAGAAGGCATGTTTACATATACAGCACCATGGCGACAGGAAAATAAAAATAAAGTCAAGATCAAAAATGTACTGGTGCATCAAACCCTGCTTAGAACACATACACCATTAACATATCTAAATTAATCAGCAGGATCCAGATGTCTTGTGACTACCACTTAGATCAATAACAGAATAGTGATGATGATAAACTCCCATTACAAATACCTTACAGATATTAAGGCCTCTGTCCAGTCCATCAACAACCACCCTATAATTAACCCCAGAGAATGTCAATCAATCTCTTCCTCCAGCACTAGTTCTTCAAGGTCATCCCTGGCCTGAAGAGCCCCCACCCTCTGTTCACTGGTGTTAAAACACAAACTAGAGCCCACAGGAGGTGATGATTCTTTCTCATGACTTGCTGTTGGGACCATTCAGACACCTAGAACTGCTGGCTGGCCCCACTTTGCTGGCTGCTCCCACTGCTGTCTTTCCAGAGGTCTTCAGACCTCAGGCAGGAGCAGCTTCTGGTCCAGATAAACCCTTCCAGCAGCCCTGGTCCTCTTTTTTGAAGGACAATTGACCATGTTTGCACGTGAGTGGAGCTCCCTGTGCTCTAGTAACACAAACAACCCGAGTGGATTTATTTTATAACATGAATATTTGCAAAACATAAATAAATACCCTTAAAAAATTCCCAGGCATCCAAGCGAAACTTACTTTCAAGATGGTTCTATTTTAAAACACGAGAAATCCAGAGAAAAAGAAAAAGTAAAAATACTACTAATAAAAAAAGCAATGCTCCACAAAGACCATTTTCATTGAGCCCTGAAAGCAAATTGACTGCACTCACAGGCAATACTTATTGAAGTCTGGTAACAGGATTGAGAAAGCAACAATCCTCTTCCTCCCACTGCCATTTATTATGGGAGTAGTAGACTACAGTTCTACTACTTGGATCTCTGCTATTGAAGTCACAGCCCCCGAGGGCTGTAAAATGTTGCTGCTGTCACATATAAATCAGTCTTCTTTATAAAAATGACATGGTTTGACATGTAGGGATAATATTATAAGGTAACTACCGTGGAGGTTTCATGCTTGGATATGTTCAAAAAGATGTTTCTCTTTATCCCTGACCACAAATACTTGTTGATGGTTTCTTGTCAGCTGTTTGAAAGCTTTAAAGAACTGCTATCTCTGCTGGGGTCTGCTCCTTGGCTGAACTTTTCATTAACCTTTGATCATTCTTCAGAGCATTTTTTTTCCCAGGCAACTGAAAAATTTCAAGTGCTGCAGTGCCTTCATATGTGTGTGGGGGAGAAGAAGAGGAAGTAAAGATTTTTATAGATGTACATGTACATCTTGTACTGATATACACCCAAGGCCTTAACCCTGACAGGATTAGAGAAAACACAAATGGGTACTTCTATTTTTAAGACTTTGCAGAATCAGATGGGAGAATAAAGAGGATTTATTGTCTCCAGTTAATTTCCAGCATCTTCACTCTAGGGAAAAGAACAGGAGTGGTTTAAAGAGACTTGACATCACTATACTCAGGGCAGAGCAGAGGAGACAGCCTGGCTTCCCCACACAGGTGCACGCTGAGGTTTGGACAGAGCCTGACATGGGAAGCTGGAGGTGCTGGGAAGGCTTCAAGCACTGCTGCAGTCTGTGGGGACACTGGTGCTCCACCACTCTACTGCATCTTTTGAAAGGGCATGAAGACACCAAAATCCAGCATGGCCCCTGCCCCCTTTGGCCCCAAAGTATGGTGGGGTTTCTCTCTCCTTGCCATGGCGAGGTAGTTTTAGTCCACATCTCACCTCAGGCTCCTGCCTGATCTCACCTCCAGCAAAAGCTGTCCTGTCCATGCTGGTCTTGCAGACAGGGAGGCTCAGGAAACACAGTGGGTTTGATGCTGCTGCTGAAGTTCTCAGATGCAACCGGCACTGCAAACCTAATTAACCCAGCTCTTGTTCTCTGCTGAGCTGGTAATCACTGGCAAGGCTGTTTCTCTTCCCAGACCCCCAGGTTTGCAAAAAGCTAAACTTTCCTACACACCTAAATAGTACCCAACTTTATCAGGTAGTTTGGGAAGGACGGGCGAGGTGCCCACTTCCCTCCCGGGACACTCAGTGTGGCCCGTGGTGGCAGCTGGTTGGCAAGGCTGGCCCCGAGCTTGCCAGCGACGCTGTCTGAAGGCAGCAGCACAAAACCCCTTGGTGGGGGGGTCAGCACGTGTGTCACAGAGCTGCAGCTTGCTGGCACTATCCCCAAAATGCCAAACACGGGTTCATTCGTTAGGTGGAACAGCTCATTAGTGCACTCTGGGTGCACCCATCATGATATGTTTTAGCTTTTGTTCTGCTCCTTTGGAAGTTTAACTTAAAGCATTTTCTCCAAAGCAAACACAGCCCACTAACGTTTGTTCACATAGGTGCTTTTTTGCATTTAAGTGTCTTCCTGTGATATCACAGTATTCACTGAGCCCTCCACAAGTCATTTTTAGTGTCGCTTTTCCTCCCGACAACCAGTACATCGAACAGATTGCAAATTTTCACTAGCTTGAAGTGCAGGGTAATCTTGCAAGCTGGCAGCTGCACCGAATTTTCAGGAATATGGAACAGCTGTGGTCACAATTCTTCCCACTCCCTCCTGTTTTGCTAAGGCAGGTTAATTGCTTCTTCATGCAAGCTGTCACCCTGGTTCCAGAAATTCCGTCGGATTCAGTGCATGCTGGGTGCTGTAGTCTTTTGGGAGGTTTGTGTTTGCAAGGAGGATACAAGACTTTGCTGCAGCTTTGAAGGCTCCCCCTGATTTGTTTTTTTAGGTGCTTGTGTTTTGTTTCACTAAATGGGTTTCTCTGTACCAAGGATATAAATCTGCATATGTGTCTCTGAGTACAGGAGTGTAATGAATTTAAAATGCCTGAAAATTAACATGGCTCGTCTTTTCACAGCAGCTCTGCTGTTTCCAAAGAGGATTAAATAAATAACAGCATGTTACTTAATCATAGCAAAATGTGGAAGCTGAATTGATCTGGGGATTTGAGGGTGTTAATTTTGTTTGAGGAAATGCCTAAAGAGAGTGCCATTAAAGATAAATAAATGGTTCTGATCTCTAGCTGGCTGCTGGAGAAGTGTATAAAGGTTTCAGGTCAGGTTTTCCACTGCTTGCAGGCTTTGCTTTGGGAAGTGCCTGTAAGCAGCAGAAACAGCCTTTAGCCCTGTCTGAGGATGTGGTTACAAGGACACATTCCTTGTCTCCATGCTGGGGGTCGATGCTCCCCTCTGATGTGCTGAGACATGTGTTTTCAGAGTGCTGGTTTTAATCCACATGGATCATATTCATGGAGCAGCCCCCCCTCCTTCCCCCCCAGGTACACGTGAGGGGATGGAAACTGTACTTGTGGGCAGAAAGAGGTCAGGAAGGTGGGACCATCTTAGATTGGCTTGGCTGATAAAGAAAATGCTTGAATAGCTGCATCCAGAGTTTCTTTCTGATGGGAAAATGGCTCTATTTTAATGATATATTTGATATGAAAGGGCACAGTGCTTCAGTGCGTAGCTTGCAATAAGAGGAAAGCAGATATGACAGCTGAGGCTTCACAATGTTAGAAATAGGCCTTTCAGACTCCAAGACAAGAAAAACAAACACCGAAGGACAAATTTATGGCTGGAATAATAGACTGGTGGGTTTGGGGGGACATGCTTGAAATAAGCTTCTCTTGACAGCTTCTATATTTGTCTCATGCTGCCTACTTTTCATGCAGCATCCCCACCCCCACAAACTCCTCTGTTCTAGGTAGAGCTGGAGGTTTAACTAATTCCTCAAAGCACAGCTAAATTGTCTTGGGAATTATCACTGGAAGTACACACACTGTGCAGCAGAGCAGGAGACAACCACCTCAGTACAGCTTGGCTTTGCTCTGGCAGGATGTGGGTGCTCAGGATGTAAAGGACCAGAACTAAAACACACAGTAACTTATTCGAAAAAAAGGTAGCAAAGTATTTTTTGGTTACTGACCAAAAAAATAAAAAAGTAAAAAAAGCCAGCTTGTATTCAGGGAGGGAACACAGAAATGGGAAACCAGTTTAAGAATCTGAACTCGCTATATCAGAACACTGTTGCCTATATTTATATATTGCAGGGAAAGGAAGACACATAATATATATGTATATATATATTTGGAGTTGCTTGGTTACTCGGGCAGTATGACAGTCAGGCACAGCTTGGCATCTGTGCCTTTGGGAGGTAGGAAGGACATGGAGAGATGGACAAGCATTTGATGGCAACAGAGGAGGAGAATTTCTTCACCACTGCCCTTCCCTGCCAGGCACTCTTCTCTTCCACAGGTTCCCCTGGACATATGTCATGTTGCTCTGCATTACCATTAACCCCAGAAATTAATTGGTGGTAGCTCTCTCTAGTACACTCAATATTCTATTTACTTTGGATATGCTTCTCTCTTCTTTTTATCCCATCGAACCCTGGGGACATTGTTAGTGCTGAAAGTCACTTAACCTTCCCTGTCTTAAATGTGACCTGTCTATATCTGAGCACTGCCTTTTTTACACATTGCCCAGTCTTAGCCATTTAAATGCCTTCTAACATACATTAGAAGAAAATACACCATTATGGATTTCTTTTACTAAGCTTTCGCTTTCTTCTCAATTTATTTTCTCTCCAAGAACTGTATATCTGCCTTCTCTTGCCAAACCCTTAGCTTCAGGTTACTGACTCTTCAGACACATCTCTTGATGAACTAATTGCTAAATGTTCTAAAACTGAAGAGAATATCATTCCAGTTCTTAAACATACCAACAAATTCCTTTCACGTTGTGGCCTTTTTAAGTAATGATGAGATTAATTTCCATATAACCATACAAAGCTTTGTAAAGAAACTGTATCATATCCTACAATTTCACAAAATTGAAGGGGTAGAAAAACTACCAGAATGACTGCTGAATAAATGACTGTACAAATAAAACAGCTCAAGCATATGACACACTGAAGTCCTGGTATGCAATAGAGAGATTTCCACTTATATCTCTTTTCTATCTGGAGCCACCATAAAATTTTCAGAGTTACCCATTCTCAGTTTTTGTTTGTTTTTACAAAACAAGATTTTCAGAGAATGTGACCTTACCTCTGCTTTTGCAAAGACTCACACATTTATTCAGGTACTGGGAGACCTCTAACTGCTTCTGATTTTCAGGATCGGGGCCTAAATATTTCAAGCTGTTTCTTTTGTCTAACAGAGGGATCAGAATGCAACAGCAAATGTCTAAAGATGAAAAAAACATCCACTATAGTTGGAATTACTGAAGGTTTGCTTTCCTTTCCTGGAGATTTTGGGGATCCAAAGCCAGTGAATTCACTGCACTTCCAGTTTTCACCCTTACCATCATAAATGTATTTTTCAGGAATGCAAATGCACTGAATCCAACAGAATGTTTTATGTAGTAGTGGCTATTTACAGCCAGGGGAATATATTTGGCTGCTCTTTCTGCTGCCCTCTCTGGTTTCCTTTGACTCTGGGGAGTCTGTCCACATTGTGTTGACAAAGCAGAGTCAGTGTGGTGCTTGAGCAGCCAAACTACTTGAGGTTCATTTTAGTCTTCCTGCTTTCTAAGATTACCCATATGCTTGTGATGAGTTTTAACCCATATCCTTGCGGTGAGTTTTTCTGTTGGACAAACCTGAACATGATGCTGGAACCTGTGGCAGGAGGGAGAATCCCAGAGACCACCTGAAACAGCAGTGCCCTTCAAGGACAGCAGAGCCAGCAGGGAGCTGGGGGCACACTGCATCATCTTCCCAAGCGAAGGACTGTACATGCCAGAAATATTTTGCTTTTGTAGTATTTGATTTGGGCTTTCACTCTTCCTGTGTGTTCACTCTTTTCATGTTACAGGAGATGAGTCAGTGCAATGGGCTCTGTTTCAAGGGCTGAGGGCAAGGAGATCTAAGCTGATGCTCCATTCCTGGGGGGCACAACCATTCCCTGGGAACACTTCACCCATGTGGTGGGAAGTTTGACTGTGCCTGAGGACAGGTGGTGTCAGCTGTAATCTTTATGGCAGGATTTTCAGCGATGTCTTCCTTAAAACCAGTCTAGGATGTAAGCTTTTCAAGATGCAGCTTAGATACTTTAAAGGATTGATGATGCAGGGCTATTTCAGCATACTTTTGTGTCAGGAAACCCTGAAAATACCTTGTCTTTTTAAAAAACCTCTTTCTTACATAAATCCCTCTCAAAAAATATACTTGAACCTTTCAATAGCAGCAACCAAAAGCTAATAAGAAGTGAGTGCATCAGTTCATCTGCTGTTGTGATAGGTAATTTTATATATTGGCTTGCTAAATAATAAAGTAAAATAAATTAGTTCCTATCAAATGTTTCCTGAATGCATTTCAGCCAGAGCTTATTGTTATTTATTCATCTGTTGAGTTGCATTTGTAAAAGCCAAAGCTGCTTTGAGAGTGTATGTGACTGGAATAGTCTAAATGGAGAAGCCGTGGGTTGGGAACGAAGCCAGCAAGTCATTAATTAAGGAGCTGTACAGTTTGCAGTCAGACTTGTGCGTCGTGAAAACTGCCTAAGCTCAGGGGCTGAATTCTTCCAGTTGCAGAGGTGTCACCACTGGTGTGTCACCAGATGGGCACAGGACTGGTGGCCACAGTGCCGTGGGAGCAACCACAGCAGGGCACAGGCAGCTCTGGGTGCACGAGGTGGAGGAGCCAGAGCGCGGTGTGAGTGCAGGGGTGCTGACACACGAGTGTCATGTCCAGGGCTGTCCACAGGATTGGATCTCATGTGGTCCCAACATCTCCCATCCCGTCCCATGAGCCTGGGCAGGGAGGGCTCAGAGAGAGCTACACTGCAAAGGATCAGCTTTCTGCTTCCATCTTGACACAGCTTTTTCTTCCCATGTTCTTTGCATCCCATCTACGCTGCTAAGTCTGCGTTTCTGGCCACATCTAATGGCCCCCACTGCAGAAATAGCTGAGAGGGAGATGGAGAAGCAAATGACACAGCAGCTGTACTTTAAAAACTAAAACTGTTTCAGATCCTCCAGGCCTTATTTCATGATGTTACTTTTCTGGCCTCTCTCAAAAAGCCTTGTGTAACTCAGTAAGAGACATGCCTGGATAGCACAACTGGCCTTTTCTGTGTCACTACCCCTTCTGACTGCACTATCAAAGCATGGTTCACACCAGTTCAATGGCAATGGAATTATGTATTTAAATAATTCTTTATCTTTAATTGTCATTTGAAATATGTACAGTTACTTAGCCAATTTGCATTTGAAAACGATGGAGTGGAAGTTTCACTGGAGAACAACAGCTGATCAAACAAATGAAAAGCATTTTCTTCTTTTATTTACCCTGGAACAGTGAGTGTGGATACAGCATCTGGTCTTCCATGAGGTCTTTGCTTCTTGCCCAACATCCAGCTGGATTGACTGAGAGTCAATGGGATCTGCTGACCTTCCTCAAGGTCTCTAATGATGCCACCCAAAACAGAAAAAAGCATCCTAGCTGGATGCCTTTCATGCTAATCCCTGAATCAATACATTTCCAAGATCATTACTGGGCTTTCATGCACTGCCAAAAGATTGTGTTCCAGCAGTTCTCTCATTCCCTGTGTTGTGTGTCCTTTGGAGTGTTCTACTTTATAAATCATTTTAACTTTCATTATATATTGAGCTCCCCTTGTGTAATAACCAGAAATGTGGGAAACCATTTCTTCATATCTTCCCAAACAGACACTGGGAACATTGAAGATAAAGGAAGATGGAAGAAGAAGTTGAAGCTCAAGTCCTTTTGAGTCCTTGAAGTGAAGGCAGTGTGTTTTGAAGATGCTGCCATGGCCTCACCTCCTGCCACATTCCTGCCAGGAAAATCCACGTTTTGTGGTTGCCTAATATAAAGGTACTTGAACGACAACTTCCCACAGCTGAGATATTTGTGTTTAAAAAACCAAAGACATGCTAAAACTTCAGCATCTTACAGGCAAGGAGTTTGTTGCAAATGCTCATCTGTTCACAGAAGGGACAAATCCTTCACCTCCAGCTCTGAACCTGCACCCTCGGGGTGGTGACTCTTGGCAAAAAGACCCGTGGGAGGTACAATCCCATCGTCTCCTGGGACATCATGGAAAACCAACTGCCTGCTATTGTGAGCGAGAACAAAGTACCGGAGAGCAGCAGGCACCTTTGTCTTCTAATTAGCACTGATGGCTAAAGCTCTTTAGAGAAGGGACTTTCCCACTGTGTGTTTGCACAGAGGGAGCTGATCCGATGAGGGCAGCTGAATGCTGCCGTATAAATAATGAACTACACAATAAACACTGTGAGACTGGTTCAGTTGAGGGAGAAAAATAAACACAGCAAACAAAGACGTTCATCATGTTAGTTACAAATCCCATATCAAGACCCAGCAGAAATCCTTAAAAACTTCCTCAAAGAGTCCAGGTTATAAACTTAGGGAATAAAGTTTAAAGAAAATACTTTGCAAACCAAACCTTGTAATGTCGAGCATCCACCCAAAGGGCAGAATGAGAATAGATTTCCTTTTCTATCTATATTTGCAGTGTCTCATGTAACTCTGACCTTTCAAAGAACTGGCTTTGCATATTCTTTCCACGTGGCAGCAAAGAATTACTGCTTGATCTCTCCTCTAGCAAGAAAAAAAATTAACAAAGTATTTCTTTTGACAATGGCTGTATATTAGCCAGCCAGGGAACCTTGTGATGTGCAGGGAAAACATTTGTGTTGTAAAACCACAATGAGGGCTGCAAATGCTGCCAGTGCTGCAGAGCTCCGGGCTCAGAGCCACTCTCCTGGCTTCGTTCAGATGTTGTTATTGATCTAATCTACAGTGAGATGATCACAGGAGATGCTCCTTACTTTATTTAACTTGGATTTGGGGCTGGTTGGGGATTCTTTTCTTTGCTTTCTTCTTTATTCTTCATTTCTGTTATTATTAATATAACACATCATTAGTGAATGTCACAGGTAAGTGGTTCTTGTCTCTTGTGACACATTATTAATCAAGAGTGATGAAGATGCTGCACCCCTCTCACACTTGAGCTATGTGACCAGCCCCAGGCTTTGAACTACCTGCAGGGATGAGCCACAGCAGCACACGGGTGACAGGGGCATGCAGGAACATTTTGTGGGGCAGCAGCAATGCAGGCAGGGTCCCCTGAATCCTACATAGCTCTGAACTGAGCAGGAGCC
The DNA here is from genome assembly GCF_003945725.1 of Corapipo altera. NCBI lineage: Eukaryota > Metazoa > Chordata > Aves > Passeriformes > Pipridae > Corapipo > Corapipo altera. The sequence continues at coordinate 11,779,654 of NW_020884887.1, read as the reverse complement.
AGCAGCCCTACTTTATGCAGACACACAGAGAAGCCAGAGCCAGGGAGGATATGAGAGATGTCAGCTCTCCTAGAGATTGATACCTGACAGGAGGGAAAAAACCCTACCCAGACAAAAAAAGATCTGCCATTCTGACGCCCTGCCTTGCAGAGATGTGATACTGGCCATCTGTTCGTCTGCACGTGGGTGCTTACCAGTCCTGAACTGGTGAGTCTCTGCATGCTGAACCCATTATTTGAGTCTGGCATTCCTGCCCCTGCTGCCCTCCAGCCCAAATTTACTCATTTTAGGCACTCATAAGCAAGATTTTGATGACAGTTGCAATCATAACACCATAGATGTCGGGGATAAACAGAACACTCTTACTAGCTATTAGTTTTTGTTTATTTTTCCAAACAAGCATTTCTCACTGGAACTCATCCTGAAAGCGAGAAAATCCACAAGACTTCCAGAAGCAAAGGATGAAGTCAAGCTCTGAGGATGTCCCTTCTGGCCTTGTTACTGAGCCAGTTGGCAGCCTGTGACCCTGGTCCAGGAAAGGACAGGCTTTGTTTTCATATGTGCTCCCAGGTAAAAGTGGAGATTTAGCAAGAATAAGAGGCACAAATGAGTTGCCACAGTTTAATAACTTATCACACTTCGTGTATTGGCTGTTTGGAGGAGTTTAATGCCACTGGGTGGTAGAGCACTTCCTCTGTGGAAGGCTCTAACACAATACCTGTGCTACCATGAGACCTCCCCTGCACACACATACATCCCAAAATGTCAAACTCATCTCCTGAGGTTGTCAGAAATAGTTACCATCACAGTCTGAGCTCTTGAGCTTGCGAATGGTAGTGCTGAACTATCCAAACAGGAGATGTCATCCTGTCACCATGAATGACAGATGATTATGGCTCCTTCTAGATGCCTGTAATTAATGTTACTTCTTAACTTGGACATGAACATCCAGAAGCACAGCAAATGGGGAAATCCTTCAGAAGCTTTGGCTTTCTTTCCTTCTCCCTGCTTATTTACCCTACAGGCCTTTCAATAAATTAAAGAAATCACTAGCTGTTGCCTATAAAACATCATAGAAGGGAAGATGAAATTCAGAGCTCCAGATAAATACATGGATAAGTATCACAGCTAAGGCTGAAGGCGGGGGTCAAGCACACACTGTCCTTCCCTGTCAGTGTTCACACAGGAATAACACAGGGAACAGTGCCTCGGAGTCAGGCTGTTATCCTGAAAATCAGGATTGACTGCTACCAATCTCTCTCTTTGCCCTGTGACTCCTCATATCCTCTGCCATCTCTGTCTTTTATCACCTTTTTGCATCTATTTGTTACCATTTTCGCTCCCAACCTGTGGCAGGAGGTTTTGTCAGGGCGACGCAATATAATAAGCGGTGGATGCGCGATGTCGGCGCTGGGCTCGGGTACCTGAAAGTGTGGTTAAGAATAATAAATAACTCCTTGCTGCACATGCTGTGTTGCTGTTTAACTACGTGATGCTGAACATCAACCAAGGAAGGATTTGACTTTCCTGCTAATAGCTAAACAGCAAAATGAACAAGATATCCAAGCTCTTCAAATAAAATCACATATTTTTAAGTCCATGGAAATTCAAACCAAGACTCAGCCAGAGAACAGGAAAAAAAAAAGGCAAAACAAAGATTATTGAAAGCTTATGTTTAAACACTTTCAGCCCAAATATTTACTGATCACACACACACAAATGCTGTATGTTTCACGATAAAGAACTAGGCCCTTTAATAGCATAGGAAGGCAGGCTTGGGGATTCAAGAGAAAATAAACATGCCCCCTGCAGAAGTCACTGTAAAGACTTTACATTTATTTACATTCCTATTTTTCTTTAACCTACATTCCCCCTGACAGAGGAGTTGTTTTTGGAAATAATCTTTTCATATAGGCCAAACCTACAAGAAACTATTTGCAATTCATTGAAAAAAAGGATTTTGGAATCTACTGTAAATCCCCTTTCCTAAGATAAAAAAAGCACAGAGGAGAAATAACATGCCATTTAATCTTTGGGCTCATCAACTCCTGGAAGATTATTTTGACAGTTAATTTGATGTATTTAACTGAACTTCCAGTCTACTCTGCTTGAAGAAAGCCATCATTTATGACTTGCTGTTGTGTAGGAGCATCCCAGATAGCTGCAGTGTCTTTTGAAGAAATATTTACGAGGGGAAAGAGCATATATTAATGCTTCCTTGCTGTTCAAGCTCCGTTCTAAAATCCTCAGTGCATCCTGTGTGCCTTTTCCCTGGCTCATATCAGCTGCTTCTCCCCCAGGGAGATGGCGGCCCAGGATTGCCAGTGGATGGGTAGTGGAGAAAACAAAATGTGTGCCCTCAAAAAAAGGCTGATCTCCCCAGGGGGACTGCTGCAGCCACTGGCACATGGACATTCATGGTCATGGGATGTTGGTGCTGCAAACCCAGAGAGCAGGGTGTGCACCTGCTCTTCACTGAGGCACAGTCAGCCTGGGCTACAGCCCACAGGAGCTGCTTTTGCACTTCCACTTCCCCCCTTCTCTTTAATGCAAGTGACCAATGATGCTGTGCAGGGGCTGAAGAGGTCCTCCACCCCAAGGGGGGTTAACCATCTCTGCCCCTTCAGAAACAGGTAGAGGCTGTGACCACACAAAGTGTGATTTTGTAGAATGTATTGCTGAGGGATTGCACATTTGGGTTTTGGGACAGGAAAGGCAACAAACCTGTCCCAGACAAGCCCTGACAGCTTGTCTGCAGGAGGGATGGCTCTGAGCTTGGGTGCAAGGAGAGACAGGACAGAGCTGCCAGGCTGGGGACATGCCCTGGTCACCACCTGTGCAGCTAACATCAGCCTCCCATAAAACCCTTTCCTTTCCTGGGGGGCTTTTCCAAGGTGAAGTTCACTGTGGTGCGAGACACCAGGACTCTCCTGGGGCTGCCCTGGCTCTCAGACACCGAGTACTCCTGCAGTAGCTCACTGCAAGTCAGAAAACAAGGGAGGCTTTTGTGTTACAAATAACAAGAAGTAGGTCAGATCCCACAAATGCAAACAGACAGGGAGGAAGGCGCTTGCGGTTTTTTACACTCATCTTTGAGAGCAGCTTTGTAACAAGCACCAAAAACCCTCTAAGGAACTAGAGGGCCAGACAAGTGATGAGGTGGGTGAAGGTTCTTCTGGGGTATGGCCACATCAAGACCTCCTCTGTTAACAGGAAAAGAAGGGCAGTTGTAACAGAAGACTTAGAGGAACGGAGGGCCTGATACGCAGACCAGACCAACTCACAGGGAAGTCTGCTGTCTCCCAGGGGCCCGGGAAAGGGACATTACTGGAAAACTCTCCAGTCTAATAAGGCCCTCTGATTATTATCTGTTATTGGTTGTTCAAACTGTCAGTGATGGAATCTCTTGTCTGTGGCTGCACCAAGGCATGGCTGGCTGGCTCCTGCCGGGGTGCCCACGGCCAGGTATCACTTGTGACTGGCACGCTGCCCTTGCACATACAGGCTGCTCCAGAGCAGGAAGCACAGTGCCACCCTCGTGTGAAGCTCCAAAAATAAACCACATCAGACCAGAGGAGCCGAGCCCAGACCCTTCCCTTGGTTTAACAGAGCTCCCTGCTCACAGGGGATGCTCTGCAGGGCAGCCCAGTGAACGGCCCTCAGAGAAGCACGAGTGTTTGTGGGCAGAGAGAAACAAGCCAGGCTCAATTTGCAGCATTTTTGAAATCCAGCTGATGAAGCCATGTTATCACTCTGTCACCTTGGGCTTGAGACCTGAGGAGAGCAGAAGATTGCCCAGTGATTTAACATGTTTTAGATTGTGCCTGGCATGGCTGTGGGGAAAAGACAGGATGGTACAAGCCCAGGCCTAAGCCTGTGACTGGAAGCCACTGTGTCCCTCTGCTTCCTCTTTTACTGCATCTGCCTCATTCATTTGCCACTTATAACCCTATAATTCCTGGTTTTAGACAAACTCATCCCACAGCCTCTAGGCACAGGCAGTGCTGCCCAGGTGGGACTGAGGGCATTGTCAGCTGACTCTGCTCTTTGCAAACCAGCTTTGTGTCTTCCTAGAGACCCAGAGAACAGGGTGGATTCAGAGAAGCTGCCGTCAGCAGAACCAGGGTCGTTCTCCTAAAGCCCAGCCAAATGCTCTATCCCCTAACTCCATTTTTAGGTAATTTCGGTGAGCAAGTTTTTTGCTATGTGTATTCTTGTCCTTCCCTTTCCAAATGCATGATTTAGAGGAAATAAGGTGATGATTTTCCCAGGTAATATTAAGACTGCAGCACCATTTAATTAAGCTGTTGTTTTAAATGTGCTCTGATGTTTTACTAGCCTGCTGAAGACCTGGGAGACAATACATACTTGTCTGCAACCTCTTTGTGTGTTCTGAGAGCACATTTTAATTACCACCCTCCATCCCATTAGCAGCCAGACAGTTTACAAGCTCTCTGCTGTGGTGCAGAGGAACGATGGTACTTTTTGCCCTCCAGGTGATGCCAGGCACTCACCTGGGAAGCAGCTGAACAAAGAAGACTCCTGAAGAAAAATAATTGAGAGCACCAAACAATTTACAGGACAGCATCCCACAGCCTGTCTGTTCACAATATAATAAACCCATAAATGGGCCAGATCTTCTGATACAAGAAACTGGGTTGGTCGTATTGAGCAAGGATAATAAATAGGAGCCAAGTAACTGTGTGTTAATCATGTCCCCAACAATCTTCTGCCTCAAAATCTTGGGGTCAAATGGTTTTGTTGCCAGTCTTTGACCTCCTGGCCCCAAATCACAGCAAAGCTTAAAGTGCAATCAGTTGCAATTTGCAGAAACCACCACAAATGTGGAGACTCCTAGGAATGTACCTCTCCTGTGTATATTTTTCCTCCCAACTCTGGAGTATCAAACAGTTAAAGAAGGTACAGTGTACTGTAGGTGCAGTGGTATGAGAACAGGCTGCATAGCAGGTATTGACCCAGCTGCAGCTTTCCTCAATACGGGTATCCCCATTCCTCAAGCCTGGTTACAAAACAGTAACTGCAGCAAGAGCAGTCGAAATTCATGAAAGGCAGCAAGGGAACTGCCCCCAGAGCATGATTTGAGATGTTGGGTCACCCTGACTGGCAAAAAACCCTCTGAGTTGTCCTCCCAGACCACAGACACTTCCCAGCTTTTCAGGACCACAGAGTGAGCATCCAAGGGAGCTCTGTGACTGCCAAGTGCCCCAGCAGTAACTGAGCACCAGGAGATTTGGGAATACAAGCTCCTCTCATTTCCTTCCTTACTTTACGACCTTACTTATCTATGGGTGCCATGGCAGGTGCCCAGAAACGCTCACAATGAGATTTTCAAGGGGCATGACACAGACAAACCCTTTGGCTTTACTGGGATTACAGCAGGGATTTTCTCAGGTGAATGCAGGGCTGGAGGCAGAGGCAGGGCAGAGGTGGATTTAACCCTCAGAGCTTGACTCCAGTTTGCACCTGCATGAACAGGAAGGACTGACACCCACTCACACCATGGCATGGAGTGTTTGGGTCCCAAACCTGTCAAAAGCAGTGGAATTACGCTCACTTTCTGTTGGTATAACTGAGCTCAGAGTCAGTCTTTAAATTTGCTGGTCTCTGAGAACTGCTTAACATGCCATGGCACTAAGAGGCAACCAAGAGACTTTGTCAGGTGATCCAGGCTGATTCTGGTTTGGATCACCACACCATCAGCAGGGCCGGGAATCCCCCTAGTGACATGATATCTACTGTGAATGATCTCGTCTTCCCTACCAGCATCAGCCAAGTGACCCAAAGTATTTCCAATTAGAAATTTAGCATATTCTTACCATAATGGAAATAGGCAGTATTGAAAAATAAATGGGTTTTTTTCCCCGTTATTCTTTGTGACTTAACTACAACTGCCAATTACTTATCTGCAGGTTGACTGTTACATTAGCAAGTGGAGTGGACTCGCTTCAGACCTGATCTAGGCCCACTGAAAGATCTTTCTGCTGTCTTATTTTGGATCCAGCTCTGCTGGTACCAAGCACACTTGAAGCAAGGCAGTGCTGTCTGGCTGAGAAAATAGACCCTTCCTAAGGAACATGCAGAGGACAAAATCACACCTGACAATTCTGCTGATGCTCACAGGATAATGCCAGGAAAGGATTGGGCCTGATCAGTTTAACTTTCATTGTGTACATCCCTAGAAAGTACCAAATTGGTTATTCACAGAAGCAGCAAGAGAAAAAAAAATTCTCTAATAAATATTCACAGGATCACATGCAATGCAGAAAATCCCGTCTAAATGAAGGAAAATAAATCAGGAGAAGATACTGGCCTGCTGATTAAAACTTAACCCACCCTCCCCACGATAGGCTGACATTTGCCTGCTCATCAGACACAGCAGTCACACAGACAACCCCTCTGGCTGCTGGTGACATTAAAGGATGAAATTCCCTTGGTTTTAGGAGGAACAGGTGTGATGGGATTGACGCTTCCCTGTGTTTAGTTCTCTGCAGAAGAGAGGTCATTTGTTGTGCAGCAACACCCAGCACCCCCTGTCCCCTCCTGTCCCTGGGGGACAAGCTCTGGTGCCACCTCACCAAGGAGGGATGGAGCTAAAGGAGCACAGAGCACCTCACCCCTGTTACAAATGAGGGGAGAGTCATGATTCAGTTCACTTTGCCTTTTCTAAGCTTGCTCAATACACTCTGAGCCCTGGGAAGGGTGCAAAGCCCAAATCCTGCCTGTGCCAGGGCAGAGCATCAGGGCAAGGGAAAACCTGCAGGAACAGGCAGGGCCAGAGGCATCAGCTCAGGATTGCCTTGCTGATCCCAGAGCCCCAGAGAGCAGCACCATTCAGGTAGTGGATTTGCTTCTGAAAGTCATACCTGAGAAATATCTTCAAATATTAATGATTGCTGGGCTTTAAAAAGCTTGAAAACACCCCTTGGTGCCTGCCCATACCTTTTCCTTATTGTAATTAAAATCAAACTTGTTGGCAGTTGTATCACTAGACCCAAATTTGATTCAAAGAAAGCAAAATGATGAAATAGGAGGAAAAGGAGCACCCCTTGCACTCCCTACCAAGCCCAGATTAATTTTTCAGTTACAATTATTTTCTGCGCAGCCCTGGGGAGTTCAGGTAGTAGCATTAAAAATTCCCTGTGCCCTCAGCTTTCCCTAATTAAAATTGACAACCCTCATTTTGAACCACAAACATAATTACCCAGTCCTCCTCACCGACTTGATAGCTGAGGTTGTTTGTTGATAATTTATGAGCGTTGGAGAGGATGAATAACAAAGCCGAGGCTCCGAGAAACCTCTCAGTTCCTGCCTTTGAAGTCACAAACACACCAGCAGCAGACGAAGCTGCTCAGAGGGTTTGTGTAGGGTCTCTTCCCGAGGCTGTGCCGTGTCTCTCACCTGTGCTGGTGACACCCACAGGACTCGAGGTCCCGCTCCAGGTGTCGGGAGGAGATCCCTCTGAACTGCTCCTTCTGGAGCGTTCACAGAAACATCAGAGCAGATCCTCAACTCCAGCTGCTTTGGGGCATGAAAGCTGACCTGGGGTGGCTCAGGACACCCCAAAAGGTGAAAATGTCACCTGTGTGGGCACTTCATTGTTTCCCTGTCCCTGTATGAGAAGCCCCTGCCATCACCCCAAGCCAGAAGTCCTGTTGAGCCTGGCTTACTTTAATGGCATCACACCACACGTGCCAAGTGACTCTTCCCAAGAACAGTCTGAAAAGCAGTTTCCCCACACTAGAACATGATAAATTCTTTTCCCCAGGTTTTCCAGCATTTCCTCACCACCTACAAAAAACCCCCATATCTCAGCACCTGCACAAACTCCTGGCCACAATGAATACTTTTGGTTTGTGGTCCTGTAAAACCAGCCCCATACAACCCATTCATCCCTCGTAATCTGGGGTTTGGGGAATCTGAGTTTCCCCCTGCCCAGGGACACACAATTATACCTTTATACCTGCAGCACAGCAATGCAGCCATCCCTCCTGGAGCTGCAGGCAGAAAACAAGGCTAAAGGGTTCCGTGGTAATGGCACACTGGGTGTAGGTGGCTGGCACCAGGTGTTGGCCAAATTACTATTTACATAAGATGTGAGGGGTAGGGAAGCAGTGAAAAGAGAAAGAGTGATGCATTACAATAAATGCTTGCTGTTGAGTCTGTTTAGAGAGAGCTTTTCCCAGCCTTGCTCTCAAGGAAAAGGGTAGAATCTCATTTTTGGGATGTGAAATTCAAATGGTACTTAAAGCAGAACAGCAAAGCTTTTTCTCCAAGAAAAGCCTCTATCTTTCCTGTGTTTAAAGATGATGAGAACACGGGGTTGTTTTGTCCATCAGCTCTTGGACAGCCCAACCTATTGCAACTGCCAGGAATGTGGGGACTGGGGGTAAAAAGAGAAAAATGGAGAAGAGGCAGAAGCACAGAGCGAGGATTATTAGAAATGCATGTATAAATGAAATAACATGCTGAGAGCTAGGCAGCACTACTGAGCAATGCAACGTGCAAACAGACAGAGCAAAGCATTAATATTCCCTTTATGGTCCAAGCTTTCTATACAGTCACAGCAAAACCAATTCAAGTGCACTCTGTTCTCCCCTGACTTTCCCCCAACCAAAGGATGTTGTAGATTTGCATCTTTAAAGAAGTTGTAACTGTAAAAAGGGCAAAAGAATCCAACACGAATAATTTGGTTCTTTCTGCTGTTTCTAGGAAATGTAACACATTTCATTGAATATGTACCTGCTCATTGCTCCTCTCTGAACCACGGGTAGCACAGAGTGCCACTGCTGTGAAAGGGGTGTTGCCTCCTCAGTGGTTATTATATCCTCCCTGCTAATTTGGAGGAGTTAATAAGTGAAAACCTACCTGGGGAATTAAGACTCCCCTCCCCTGAGCTGGCCCAAGATGATCATAATGATGTTTGGTTGGCTTCAGCAAACAGCAAAGTGCCATCAATTTTATCTGAGCTCTGTCCACTCAAGGGTCCAATATCCATAAATCCACTATTTCCACTGCAACAGAGGAGTTCATCCCCAGCAGAGAAAGTATTTCCATGATTTCTATCATTTTAGTTTGTTTGCAATCCCCAAAAAGAAAGCAAATGTGCTGCAAGAAAAAGGCAGAAAAGAGAAGTTGCAAAACTTTCAGGAATCAAACACAACCCTCTTCTCTGTTTAAACTAAAGTTGTTTTGCTCTGCTCTCAGTTTGGGGCTGAATGAGAGTTACTTTTGGGGGTTCCCTCCCCCCACCAAATTTGTGGGTTTCATAATAAAAGAAATAAAGTGAGTGCAAGAAAAGTCAAAATGGCTGATTTTTTTGAAATATTGAAATAACATTTTGATCCTCAGAAGAAATTTTTCTTTCAGAAGTGGTGTGAGGCAGCAGCATGGTGAGGCCAAGAAGAATGGTGGAATATTTGGATATTGGTAAATCTACTGGAAAATTTCAGCTTAAAAATGCAACATATTTCTGCTTCCAGCCACTATAGAGTTTTTCCTCTGACTTCAGGTTTTTCCTAACATTTATTTTTCTTCTTTTGTTTTGTCACTTTACTGATATTTCATCAATAAATGACAGGAAAAATGACAAACTGCCAGAGAGCAATTAATATCCATCCATTGCCTTTTGCAGTAACAAAACACTCCCTTTACAAATCAGCTCTGCATGCTGAACCCAAGGCATGTGCCATGATTGTGCCCATTTGTCACCAACCCAACACCTGCTCAGGGAGGGAGCAGGGACAGTGAGAGTCCCCAGGGTCTAATCCTGAACCAGGATGGGAATCTCAGCCCCTTGGGAAGCCCATGGAAAGATAACAGTGAGACTGGGGTAGCTCAGCACCACCCCAAATAAGGTCTGGATGAATCAGGACTGGGATTTCCTCTGGAGACATGAAGAATGTAGGTTTGTGCAAGTGTCAGGGTGTAGCTCAACATCCAACTTCTCTGTGCTATCGATCCTGCACAGGAGAAACTACCAAGATCTGTATCAGAGCTGAGGAGGAGAGATTTTCCTTCTCAGGCAAAAACTAGGACAGCTAGAAGGTCACAAGAGATGCTTTGCTTTCCCCACCAGAGCAGAAGAGGTACAAAGGGAGTTACAGAGGTTTATGAGATGGGCACGGACAGGTCCTGGGAGAGTTTTGGGAAAGAGGGGTTTTCTTCATGATCACATGCCTCTGTTGGATTAAAAAGCACACAGGTCCTTGTGTGCACAGCTGCTGACACCAGCTCTGATCACAGGTTTGCCACCAACAAAAAAACCCAGCTTTTAAGAACATCTAATTCAAAACAAAGTAGGATGGGATTTCCCCAGCCCACATAAATAAATTACACATCTCTGCTCCTGCTGCGTGTATGAACAAAAGAGCTTCTTTCTGGAATTGTGCTGCTACTCAAATGTATATTAATATGATTGAAAAAAAATACTACCTGAAGTTAAAACACAGAAAGGGAAGCAGAATTGGGCTGCAGAAGTTCACACCAAGGAAGGCCCTTGCTCACACTGAGGTCCTTGGCAGTGACCTCTCACTGCTCCTGCCACGCTGGGGACTGAGCCATGCTCTGCCCACCCCATCACTCCAGCTCAGAATTGGAAACAATTATTCAGAGTTTTATCACTGGCATGGTTATCCAAAAATCCTTTTATTTTTAATTCACCCTGTATGGCATCTCACCTGTGCTAAATCCAAAACGCTGCTGCCCCCAGACCTCAGGGGATTTGGCAAGAGGGGCACAAGGAGAGTGATAATGCTGCCCCTGAGGCAGGAGTGCAACCTCAGCATCTGTTGCTTATGGATGGAAATAAATCTGTGCTTTTGTGCTAACTAAATACATGTATTTTATTTTGTTGTTGATGCTTAGCTGTTACTGATTTTAGACTACATTCTCTAGTCAGATAATGTTTACTTTGTGCTACTGAGAGGGAAGAAAATGCACTTTTTAGTTTTGATCTCATACTTACTCTGCTCTTACAATTAAGCAGAATGCCTTACCAATTACTTGTGTCTTTCCACTCTCACTGTGAAGTAGGAAATCCTTGTCTCTGACAAAGGATGGTGAACAGAAGCACTGAACAAACTCAGCAGCTTGAAGGGCCAGGGGACTTTTGGCAGTGCCATGAGGGAAAAACAAGACTAGAAGCAAAATCTGTGAGTTTTTGTGCTGTGGAGACCCCTCCAGTCCTGCCTGGTACTGTCCCCAAGGCTCCCTGTGCCACTGATAGCACAAGCCCTTGTGAAGTAACTCCTGAATCACAGTTTACAGCCCAACACAGGGAAATAAACTGGCAGCAATTTTGTGCAGTTTTTATCTGCAGAGCTGTGAACACCATTTTCCCACCATGAGACCAGGGTGACCACTGAATCAGTGAAATGGGCACAAACACCCTCAACCCTTCTTAGGGCTGTGGATGAGAAAGGTGTGGTGAATTTGGGGCACATCCATCTCTTGCTCTGCCCCTTTCCAGACGGAATTTTTTTATGCTCCTCCCTGGACAAACCTGTTTGAGCAACTTGTTACCCTGAGGGCATGTTGGGCAACCTCCTCATGACTCAAGGTCTGTAGGAGTGCTCCAAAAGCATCATTCACTGTGTCCCAGTGAAACACTTCAGTGACACATGACATTCACCCACCACCCAGGAGCTTCCCAGTCCTTCTCCTGAGCTGGGAAGGCCAGAACAGGTTCTCCCTGCCATGGACCACATCATGGTGTTTGCCACAGAGCTGTTTTAACCCAGCTTGGTCTCATGTCTAATTGGCAATGGCAAATCCATCTCTCCACTTCTAACAGTCCTATTTCTGTCTCTCCTAGGGAAAGCCACCCTCCTCAGACCTCAGCTTGGGAAACCATCAGTGAGCCAGACCTTGCCCAAAGCAGAGCAACTCAAGCTCTGGAAGCTCATTTAGAGCCCCAGATTCATTGAATTGGCATGTCCCAAGGATGCTAGCCTCAGCAAAAGCTTCCCACATCACCCCTTGCCCTCCCTGCAGCCTCCACAAGGTCTGTGTTGGGGGAGAAAAGTCCCACAGCACATTGGTGCTCACACTGCACCAAGGGACAAGCAAAACAAGGTGACATTGGGGTATTTGGAGAGCAAATAGCTGTTGCAAAGAGCTGGCATGAAGTTTATGTGAAAGATCCTGTCCCTCAGGGCCCCATAGCATAGGTCAGCCCTACCCCAACCCACACATCAGCACACACCAAACTGGGGGTTTTACAAGTCAGGAAAAAATGAAAGTTGCTCAAACTGTTACAATTCCAAACACCCAGGACTCCTGTGGCTGGTTTTCCCTGACAGGGTAAGTCACCTCCTCACTCCTGCCCAGGGCAGGATGACATCCAGTGTGTCCCTCTGGTGGGGGACAGGCTGTGGGCAGCCCAGTGCCCAGAGCCCAGTGTAGAGATTAGAGCAATTTGGACCTGTCACTTTGATGCACAGTGTTTTGCTTTGTGGTCACAAGCCTCTTTCAGTAAATAAAATCAGAGGTGATTTCCTTCACCCACTGGGATTTCTTGGGCTACAATTAGCATGAGAGAAGATTTTAAAATGCAGGAGTGTAAATTTATAGACACAGCTGTCAGAAAGGCTAAAAAACCCTCAGCCCATAAATTATCAGCATCCTTGGCTGTTCAGTGCTGATACAAAATCACAGAAGACACTGCTGGCAGTGCCATTCCCATGTCCTCATAACAACTAAGGCAGGATAATATAGGTAATACAAGTAAAACTGAACATAATGCAGTCTTCACGGTTATAATTTCTTTTAAGATCTACACCACTTAGGCTTTCTATATAATTAAATCTATAGATTGCCTTCGAATGCTTACCTTGCAAATTCCTTGAGCTCTGATGAAAAGTATGCTGTTCACAACAACAAGATTTATTACATCTAGCACTCTATATTATAGCTGCTCTGCTAACCACAATAAACAAGATATGAAAAGCAATCATATAGATAATGCCATGGAGGAACAAGCACCAGCTTTGTCTTTAACCCTTTCACCTGCCTTCGTGCTGGAAACTCCAGTCAATGTTCCTGCAGCCCCATCCAGCCTCGCTGGATTAAGGATTTTGTTTCTGTAGTAATAGACCCAAGGCTTGAGTTTCTCTTCCCCCCCTCCCCCCATTTCTAAAGCACCAGTATTGTTGGGAGAGCTGAATTTCTCTCTGTCACTATCAAAGGTCACAGTCCTTGTCCAGAGGAAAAATAACTAAGTAGAGCCAAGCCAGCTGCTGTGGTGGGTGCTGGTAAGGAGTGACAGGGCAGGGCCATGGCTGTCCCTGGGGTACTGAAGCTTTGCAGTACTTCAACCCACATTTAAACTCATTGTATCTGGGTTTAAACCCCCTTTCCAAAGGCTGGAGGTAGGTCCCAAGCAGGGCAGGGACATCCCATCACTGCTGTAGGCTCAGCCTCTCTGCCCAGGAAGACGCTGTCAGCTCAGGACACAGTAATTTCATTAATGATGTTTTGCATCACAGAAGCCTGGATTTGACCCTGGAGACTTATAAACATTATTTAAAGGGGGAATTTTAATGTGAAGGTCAAGTAGATATATAAGCTTAATCAAGACAGAGCTCAAATGTAATAGTCCTTCAATACCCACATGCCTGAGAACGTTTTCTCAAATCCTGCTCCCCCCACCTTTAAATCTTGACCAGATCCAGAAATAAACACTCCAGAGGCCAGAGTAGCAACCAAAGGTAAAAGTAGCACTGATAAAAATCTATTTTTTTGCCATTCCCGTTTATGCAGTGTAAACAATGAGTCCATATTCTTTGCACCTAATGAAATAAATAAAGCCCTGCTAAATATTAGCACACATGAGGACAAGGAAGCAAGCAGTCACTTGTTTTCTGCCTTACACACAGAAACCATCAGCCATTTCAACCCAGAGGAATGAGGAATGCTCCACAAGTGGGAATTCACTAGTATTTTCTGCCCCAAAACCCCATGCACAAACAGGATGGAGACTGCAGAAATGCTTTATTACTCCTTTGTGTAGGGACAACTGATTTCCTTTTTCTCCTGCCCATTTTTTCCCCCGTTTTAAGTCTGTCTCCATCCAGCCAGAACACAAGTACCCTGGAATAATAAACTCCTTGTAAGCAATGCCAAAATCAGGCAGCGGCAGGAGAGGGGGCAGCAAGGTCTTGGGTTTAAGAACAGACCAAATTGTTCTATCCAGGGTAGAGAAATTAAAATATGCTGGAAATAAATGTAAAAATAGACTGGGGTCTGCAGTCCAAACAGAGCATATATTTAGTAGTTGTGAATGGGAAAGAGCAGAACATTCCTGGAAATTGCTCAAAAAGCATCTAAGGAAGAGTAAAAGATTTCCACGCAGAGATTTTTAAGGCAGGTTGCCATGGATGCTGGGAAGGGTGTTAGTCTCTGACCCTCATTGCAAAATATGTTTCCCAAAAGCTGGTTTTTTTCCAGGAATTGCAAGGACTTTAATTCTGGAGACTTCCAAAAAAGAAGTAGTTTGGAACACAGCACCCTGGCATAACAGAGGTCCTTCACCAGTGATGACAAATAACCCTGGGAAGGAGCAGGAGAAGTGACCTAACCTTTTCCTCAGGCTGTCAGTCAGGGAAAACACTTCTGACAAACCTTATCCAGGCTGTTCATAAGAGTTTCTTGAGATAGAGACTCTCCCATTCATATCAAAGAAACCCAGACTGTGGCCACACTTCTTCTAACTCCCAATATATGCCCCACATGCCCCTGCTGAACTCTGCTGTTCCCTGCCCCACCCACCAGGTATAAGCAAAATCAACATTTATCTAAATAGGTAAAATATTTTTTTCCAGGGCTGGGGCAGCAGGAGACTAATCTCCTGGGAAAGTGACACTAATAAGGATCATTATTTCCTCACAATTATTTTTTTTCCCTTTGTTGCATCCCCTAAGAAGATAAGCCTTTGTGGCATCTGCTGCTTTAACAGCTCATGAGCACGGTACCGCTGCTGGAGACAGGACATGTGACAGAGGGTGAAAGGCATGGCAGGTCTCAGAGCCCATCAAAACCTGTCAGTACCCAAACTTTTGCCATTACAGACATGGCACAGAACCACAGAATGGTTTGGGTTGGAAGGGACCTTAAAGATCAAGTAGTTCCAAGCCCCTTACCACAAGCAGGGGCACCTTGCACTAGACTAGGGTGCTCAAAGCCCCATCCACCCATCCTGGGAATAAGTTCAACCTGTTGATTTTTGCCCCAGCTGAGAAGAAGCCCAAGATCTGAATGATCAGTGTTCAAAAATTAATACTGTGATGTTAAAGGATTAGTGGCAAAAAAGTTGATGGCAGGCCATGGGGCACTTTGGGCTGCTCAAGGACAGTAAGTGTATGGCATGTTTGACACTTCAGGCAGTACCTGGGCGTTGCTGCAGAGGTGTTTGAGCTGTTCATGCCCCACCATGGCAGGAGGCACCAGCTTGGATCTGAGATAAAACTGGTATGATAAGAAAAAGCCTATGTTACAACCAAGGAAAATTAGACACTTAGGACAACCTTCCTGAGGAGAGAACATTAACTTATTGGCATGAAATGATGTATGGTAAATATTTGCATAAACAGCTTTACCAGAGTTACACTAAATACTCCAGAAAACAGCTGATTTCTCAGAATAGGCACAGAGGCAAAGTATAGTATTGTTCTTATAGCCCAAGGAATGAAAAAAGAATCAGCCACCACAGGGAGCAGCAGTGAAGCTGATGTTGACAGAAGTGCACGTGCCTATTTGACCAAAGTGCTCCCACAAGCATTTGTCCTGGGCATAAAAGCAATGATCACTGTCACCTGGTTTAGGGTTTTAGTCTATTTGTAATTTAATAGAAGAATTTCACAGAGATTTCTGCCTTATTGATTTTGCCTAATGGAACAAGCTCGTTTCCTGGGGCACCGTGTACTGCACTCTGCACAACACATCTAAAGGGCAGGAGAGCCCCTCTGCTCCTATTCTAGTAGACTGTCAGCATTTAATTAATCCAGGAGCTGCAGGGCAAATTCTTAGTGCAACCAAAAAAAAAAAAAAAGGTAAAGACAAAACATCAATTTATGCTCTGAATGTCCCTGTGCATTACGATCGTACTCTTGGAGCATTTAAACTGGAGGCTACGAGGCTGGACTCCTTGTAGTACTTGAGTGCCTGTCAGATTTCCCCCCTTTAAGGCCTCTGCCAGATACTCTTTATCCTTTATAACATCAAATGCTTTCAGTAGGAGGCTCTCTTTGATGCTGATTTTCTCTCTGATTCTCCAGGCATAGATAAATGAAGGTTTCCTTTATATTTGGAAGTGTAATGAAAGCCCTTAGCATTTCATTACTTGCATTCACACACAACACAACAGAGCTGGGCAGGTTCTTTGGGAGCATCCCATTGCACACCAGTGGATCAGTCCTGGGTATCACCACCAGGTGTACACACACATGTCATCCCTGAGCCCAAATCCTGCATGGATAATGGGATGCAGATGATCATGAAAGTCTTATTTGACTTCACGTACATTTTTTGCTGCCTGTGAGATCACTGACCAATTGTGTCACCAACTAAGGAACATCCCCATCATCTTTTAGCAACTTTGAAGCTAAATTTAGAATAGTAACCTTTGAAAATTACTTTTGCTTTGGTTTTGGTTGTAGTTTCACTCCCTGTCAATGCTACACACTGTCAACGGCTTTGCCACTCCAGTCTCTCTTTCTTTGCACCCCTGCAAATAAGTCCTGTCCAAGTGGATGTCACTGGTAAACACACTCATTGGGTTCACTGCAGGTCAACCAGATGAAACACAATTTTTAAAAGAAAATATTTTGTAAGCTGCAACAGCTTATGCATCCAGGAGCAAAGCTGCTGCCTCCATATGCTGCCAGGAAACCCCGCAGATCAGGCCCGTGTTCTGTAAACTGTCCAGCACTTTGAGGTCCCTGGCAACTCCCTCCCAGATGCACAGAGCTCTTGGCAAGTAGAATCAGCGAACAGAATGGCAAAAACCTTGACAGGGACACCCTGGTGCCCGAATCTGCTTTCTGTCAGTCCAAGCACAGGGTTTAAGGAAAAGAGCAGGTAAACACCTTTGGAGAGGAATTGACCAAAACAGGAGAAAAGCCCCTGTCAATACAACTTTGG
This sequence comes from Corapipo altera, assembly GCF_003945725.1. NCBI lineage: Eukaryota > Metazoa > Chordata > Aves > Passeriformes > Pipridae > Corapipo > Corapipo altera. The sequence continues at coordinate 11,762,497 of NW_020884887.1, read as the reverse complement.
CTTCAATCTCCAAGACTTGACAGGGAATATATAATTTACAGCCATGTCCAGGAAACAAGTGATTTTGCAGCCTGACATGGCACATTCCAAATTTAGGTGACAATAAGCCTTTTTTGGCACAAAACACAGACCAGAATTTGACATTAGTAGTTGATTCACTGTGAAAAATGGGTGTTGATTGACTTGGCTTCTTCCAAACACATTGCTACCCAGAGATTAAAGACCACATGGTGAGGATGCACAAAACTGAATTTTATGGGAGCATCTCTCAGCTGCTGAGCAACAAAAATAAAGTCTCTGCCTTTAGAGTTATCAAACTTGTTTGCCCCTTTCTAGACTTTTAGAATTCAGAGGTTGGGAAGGTGTTAGGGGTTTTTTTAACCTTTTTTAAAATGTGATAGCAAAACTTATCCCTACACTGCTGAAGGGAGCTCAGAAGAGGGTTGTTTTGGTATCTGCAGGCTGAATTCTCTCTTGTCTGGGTCACTGTCATCACTGCAGATTTCCCCACAGAAAGTCTTCATCGTTCTTTGGCTTTGGGAGGAATAGGGCAGAACAGGGACCCACATGCAGGAAAAGGCAAACAACCAACATCCAAGTACAGTTTGTACCATTAAGAGAGTTCTTTGGTTCAACACTAGTGTCTTAATGGGTCCATAAGAGCCTTATTTTGGCTAAACCTTTATTCTAAATGTTGACTGATGCACAGTAAGAGTCATGCTAAGGCCACCAATCGTCATTAAGAATTCCTCCGTGGGGGTCCAAGGATGGTTGAGCTACTCCTTCAACGGTTAAATTTGTGTTGTACCTCTTTTTGAATGTTTTTGTGCAGAGAAAACATCCCATAACCACACCTAAGAGACCTTGGCCAGGAAACAGAGTTCTCAAGCATCGTGGGAGAGTGAGCCATTGGCAACCAGATCTTCATCTCCTGGCCACTGGCTTGGGACAGGCTGCTTCACTTTATGCTCTGTTTGATGAGACACCTGCACAATTTAGAGAACTGAGACAGCTCAGACAATGCAGCCATGATGCCCAATGGGGCTCTACAATCCCAGTTAAAATATCGTGGAACATCATGAGTAATAACATGAAACAGCAAGGAATTCCTGGTGTACCCAAAAAACCCTCCTGCTGTCCCTCATCAGCACTGGTGGAATAAACAGTTAAAACTGAGTATTGGGTGCCTGATCTCTAGTTCTTGCATTTCAAGTGGATGCAGCAAGTGAGGGAGTGTGTAGAAAGGTGCCCTACCCCTAACAAGTGCTTTGCCATCCATCTGCCTTCCCACGTGTTAAATCCTGGAGACACCACCAGCGTGCAGATAACTGGATATTGGATTGCAGCCAGCCCTGCACAAGTAAAGGCACATTCAGGCCCAAGATGTTTTCTGGCATCAGTATCAAGCTTCCTTTCTAGCAACTGAGGATGCTTAAAGGGCATTATAGTAGCTGCCTGAATATCAGAGGCACTCCCTTCACTGTTTGATTTCCTTGTGCAATAACGTGTGGTCAGATTCACACAAGGTTTGCAAAGGATCAAATCTGCTCTTTTCAAAGACAGCTGGGAATACCCCTGGAAAAATGTGAAAAACACAGCATGTGTTGGGACCGGTGCCTCTCCCTCATTATTCCATATAAATGCAAGCAATCTGACCCCTCCAAAGAGACTTTGCATTTCTCAGAAAATGACCATCTGTCAGGCAACAAAGGGTGCTCATTATTTAAATTAAGAATCTATTCCCTGCTGCCATTTTCACTCACTTCTCATTACAGCAGAGTCTCTCAAACACCCCATTCCCTTAGCTCAGTGAGATGAGATCACAGTTTACCCCCCCCTTCCCCAGCAGCCATCACCCATAACGATCCAACTGTAGGAGGCCACAGTCTGTGGGCCAAGAGAACTCTGGATTTGCCATCCAGGGGAGTCATGTGAATCAGTAAATATACACAAAGGGTCCCATAAACTGATGATGTAATGGTGATTTTAAGCATGTAATTATGAAATTAAAGTTTTCTTGAGAGGTGTGAACATGAGTGGTGGGACCACAGAGGTCCATCTGCAGACTGAGGCTGGCAGGAGCTGCCCTTGCACGCTCTGTGGGCTGCTGCTCCTCAGCATTTCCAAATAACCTGCACTGCACTGGGGAAAGGAGGCAAGGCCACCCAAATGTTGCAGGTCATCACCTCTGAACCACAGCAAGGCCTTCTGTGCAGCTGCAGAAACATGGAGGTGGAGGAAGTTCAGGAGAGCCTCAACTCCCCCACAATACAATTGCAAAGTATTTGCTGCTGAAGAAAAGAGATCCGGGAGAGTTTTTCTTGCTAGTTCTTGTTGTTAATCAAGATGCTTCCTCCTCTTCCCCCCTCCCATTGAGCCAAAAGAATCATATCAACAAATCCTCAGCTTGACATGATTTGCTAAATGTCACTTGTCACAGGGCTGCACAGCTCAGGGAAACGTGAGCGAGAAGCCAGAGCAGGGATGAGGCCACAATGCCAGCAGACCTCTGTGGCTTCATGGCTCTGCCTCAGGCTCTGGGAGCAGCCCCCTCCCCTCTCTGGGCCTCAATTCCCAACTAGACAAGAGGCAGCACGGAAAAGCCTCATGTCCTGTGGTCTGGGCCAGAGGTAAGTAAATGAAAGGTTACAACACACAGATACTTCAGTGGTGCAAATAAACGAGGCTGCTCTTGGAAGTACCCAGTTCCTGCTTGGCTGGTGGAGTAGGTCCAGCTTCTAACAGGCTGCTGTCTCCATCACGAAATACCCAGAGATTTAGTGGGTATGAAAATGTCTGACTTCCCTGCGGCTGGAACGACAGCAGGAGGAGGCTCGTGCCAACCGCGATTAGAGAGCGCCGGGGTTCGGGTTGACAATTCACATCGTCTAGAGGTACTTTGTGAATTAAGAACTCTCTTTGCTAGAGGCAAGTTGCATGGCCAGACACCGGAAAGGATTGTGAAGTACTCATATTCTCTGCTGGAAAGAGCCCTGGGAGTGCAAACTATTTATTAAACAATAAACCCCATCAAACTGCTTTTAATATTTTATGTGAGGGGAAATGGGTTTCTATTATTTTTAATAAGGCAAGTTTTAAACATCTTTGGAGGAAAAGGAGAGGATCTATTCAAAATAAGTGTAGCTTCTCCACAAGCAATCCCAGCCTGTGTTTATTATGGGTGCTGTCACACTGCAAGATACAAAAATAAGAATCAACAAAGCACAGCCTGTTGTGTCGAATTGCTTTAAATACTTAAAAAAAAAAAAAAAGCCAAAAGGGAGGGCGAGATTTAGAATGCTGCAATGACATCAACTCTTCTCTTGATCAAAATCAAGCCCAAACAAGTAGAAGTATGTGATCTTTCCAAGTGCTGAAAGCCAAATGACCCCATACCAGGAAATTCTGGGAGCTGTATCATAGATTGAGCCTGACATTTATCAAGGAGAAGCAAAGGAACATTTAGTGACTGTGTGGGGGTTGGCTGGAGCCAGTAATAGGTGACCATGAAGATTGGTCAAACTCCAGCATAGCTGCACAGCTCAAAAGCATGAGAAGAAATCCCATTAAATGTGACTAATCAAAGATTTGGAGGGGAATGGTCTAATAGCGCCTGCTGTTTGCCTCTGGCATGGCTTTTTCATGCTGCTGGATGCTTTTGAAGCTCTGCAACCTGGTCATTTGTGTGTTCAGTGTCTGGCCACAAAAGCACCCTCTGCTTGAGCTTGTTCCTGCTGCTGCCAGCTACCTTCTGGGGGAAAACAAGCAAGCAAACAAAAAAATCTCCGGCGCAAATTTAGGAGAGCTGGACAAAAATAAATCAGAGAGCTCGTCTCTGGAGCACGCTTCAAAAGAAATTAGTTGAAAGTAAATCAAAGGCTCTCATCCAAGAACAGCAATGGAAAAACATCAGAGAGACACCAGTTCAAGCAGTCACTTCAAGAGATGGGCAAGTATTGGCAGGAGAATATGGCACTTTGTGCCTCCCCTCTGGAAGTCTTTTGTTTCTGTCACAAGATGCTTTGCCCCAGGGCCTGCCTCTAGGAACAGGCTGTGGAAGATACCAAAAAGCCCCAACTGCACACAAGATTTGCTTCTTGATGGCCCAGATTGTCCACACCAGCAGCCACAGGATGAAGCCCTGCTGAAAATGTGGGCTTTCTATTGCATAAACTGGAACATAACCCTAAAAAAAAAAAAAAGGAATTTACCTTGTTTTGCACTGGAAGAGCCTCAGTTTAATTATTGTGTCTAGCTGGGCATGTCACAACAAAGCCAACACGTCCAGAGGAAAACAAAAACTGCCTGAAAAACTCATGGAAGAAAGAGCGAATGAAGTGGGACTACTGAGTTGGAAGAGAAAGAGCAAGCAGGGAACATAACAAGCTTCAACTGGATAGAGGGTTTCCCTGCTAGGATTGAAGACAGGACCTGATTCCCATATTTATGATGGATCAACTTGGAAGAAATGAGCTTGAACCAGAGCAAAGAGGATAGAGGCTGGATGTTGGGGGAGAAAGTCTTCCTGGAGCTGAGGAGAGCAGAGCACTGGATTAGATTAGAAGGTTGTGGCATGTCCAGCCAGAGGATCCTGAAGCAAAGATGGAATGGGTGACTGTCAGCAAAGGCAAGTGTAACAGGTCATCCCTTTGGGCAGGGATTAAGCTCCCAGTGACCATTCCTTGTACTCCCACACACAGAGAAACCCATCTCCAGAGATAAGGTTGGCAGTGTAGCTTAAATTGCTAAAGAGCATTTCATAGAATGGATTGGGAGGGACATTCAAGATCACCTTGTTCCAACCACCCTGCCATGGGCAAGGACACCTTCCACTAGACCAGGTTGCTCAAACCCCACCCAGCTTGGCCTTGAACATTTCCAGGGATGGGGCAGCCACAACTTCTCTGGGCGAACTGTGCCAGGCCCTCACCACCCTCACAGTAAAGAATTTCTTTGTAACATCCAATCTAAACCTACTCTTTCAGTTTAAAGCCATTCCCCCCGGTATCCTCATTTCTCAGCAGTGTCCTACCTGCAGCTCACGAGCCCAGGGGACATTGTTCAGAGTCACACCCAACCCTGCAAGGCTGAAGCCCAGCCATGCCATGCCCACGGTTTGGTATCAAGGTCGCTGCAAGTGGGGACAAGTGAGCTTGGACATCTCATATCACAAGAACCCCTTCCACCCATCTCACAGCCACCATCTACCGGGCACAGGTCCTGTTTTACCATGGGACTGGAGGGCAATGTCTGGGACAATCCATATCCATGTCCCTCAGGACTTGCAGCTTTCTCCTACTTCTGCTTTCAGTTCACATTTAAGACAGCAGCACTTTATATCTCCGAGCCAGCAAAGTGCCTTCTAAATTGGTGTTTAAATGAAAATTCAAAGAAACATTTAAAAATTTCATCAATGCCACTTGGACATATGCCTTCAGGCTGTTTATCTTTAACTGAGATGTCACATGTAATTTAGTGGCTATATTAAGTATTGTTTTTCACTTTTAGCTGCATTGCTGTGGGCAGCCCTGTATCAGTGCACACCTTCATTCTTCATTAGGGGAGATAAATGAAAATGGCACCATTTTTCTGAATTAAAGTCCAAATATCTGACATGTCAATACCACCTAATGGAACAAAGCACTACAGATTCCTAGAGCAGGTGTTTAATTTGCATGTTATTACTGACAAGCAAGATTAATGCTTTGCTAAATACTCATACTGCAGTAACAAGAAAAGCAGAGGGGAGTTATGCTTAAAATGGCAAACAATGACAAAATATTGTAAGTTCCTTTCTCTCCTCAAGTGATTCAGTACAACAGAACTAAAATCTTACAGCTTTGGCATTTGTTTCTACCTCCATGCTGCATCTTGTGCATTTTTGGGTCGTGCCACCCAGAAGTCTCATGAGTTCTCCCAACAATCTAAAGCCAAAGCTATGGGATGGCAGTGATGCTCACAGTGGCAGCAGTGCTGTTACCTGCTGCTCCCCGGCCCCAACCCTTCCCTAAGGGAAGGACTTGGGAAGACTTGTGAAGAAACAAAGTTTAAACCTTATCCCAGAGACATTGAGCCTCCCAGGATGTTTCTTTCTACACCATAAGCTGGCTCTTGCCAGAACATTTCCTATGTGTGCATTTAACAGCATAATATCACAGGAATCCAAACTGCTTCTGGAATAATAACAATAAGAAAAAAGACAGAAATGCAATTAAATTACAGCTCAGGGCTGTTTGCTGCACAGGAACTCTTTGCTCTGCAAAGACTTGCCACAAAAATTCATCTCATTCTGAGCAATGCTGTGTGAACTTGAAGCCCTCTGCCACCCTTCAGGAGAGCTACTCTGGATTTGTCCCACCACCAGCACCATAATTTTGACAAAGATAGTGGGAAACACACTAGTTTTCAGTTCATATATTATATAAATTTCAAATCTGTAATGTAAAAGTTTACATACATTGGGCATCCACCTCCTGTTCACCACTGACAAAACTAGATAACTTGTGCTTCATCAGATGTAGGAAAACTTACAGGACAGGACTGGTGTTGAAAATCTGCTGTTTTACAGTGCATACATCATTTGTCAATAAAACCATGTGCTTTCCCTGCACTTTCTTGCATTAAAGAACTTAATACTTCTCACCTGGCATCTCCTTAGTGTGGCTTAAGGGTACAATTCTGCTGCTCCACAGTCCTTCTGCCCTTTAAAACTTGTAATAAAGACAAAAATCTTCAGTTTAATGATACACCACTCAGCCTACCTTCAGCCTCAGCCATACTTCAAACACTAAATTATGGGGGCTGCTCTTTATTTATACCCACACCAGGGCCGTTAGGTGGGGTGCCAAACTGTAACAAGTGCATCCCTCCTGCTGGGCAGCTGAGAGCAAATTGGGCAAAGGCTTTGCGGGATTATTGGCCCTGAAGTGATTAATGCAGCTGAGGGCACCCTGGGGCAGGGATGCAGAGAGGATCCAGCTCCAGCAGCACAGGTGTCCTGAATGTGTCCCGTGGATGGCTGGTCCAGGGGAGTTGTCCCTGGTTAGCAGCACTTTCCCGGTGTTTATTCCATGGCTTTATGAAAAGCCTCCTACACCTGGGGAGGAAACTCAATCAACAACCAGCTCCATCAGCTGCTCCTCTGTGGCAGCCAGTGCCTCTCAGCCCGTGGGCTGCCAGGGAACTGCTGCATTCAGAGCCACTAAATAAAGGAAAAAACCTGTGCTGCAGGGTTCCTGCTGCATTACATGTCACAGAAATAAAAAATGAAGAAAAAAGCTCCATGTTAATTACTATTGATTTAAATAAATGTGCTTTGTTTTCCCAGGGCAGCAGCAAACGGTTGGTGACATGGACACCCCTCCTTGGAAGCTGCTGGGCTTCCCAAGGACTCAGCAAAATGTGGAGACAAATGGGACGTTCCAGGCTCTCAGCCTTAATGAAAACAGAGCTCATTAATGTGATCAAAAACTTCAGTGTCTTCAACCTGTTTCTCTCCCGAGTGTGTGCTTTCAGAGGTTGCTTTAATGTTTGGGAAGGTAAAAATGATTTTTACCCAAAGCCCTCCTGGGCTGTGGCACTGATTTCTCCCTGGAGCTCCCATGACAGGGTGCTGGTGGCTGCAGAAGGCACTTTGATAGCCATCAGTCATTCAGCTTATTTTATTATCTTGGATGAGCAAAAATAGCATGGCAAATAACTCTGCAGCTTTGGTTGTGGTTTTGCTTTTATTTTATTTATTAGTAATTACAGACAGAGAAAAATGAAAGATAGCACACGTGCTCTATCTAAATAACTCCTTTGCCCACTACTGCACCCGTGCTATAATCTGCAGGCCTGTCTGCACTCTCAGTAAACTCTTTAAAGATTTAATCAAACAAATTAATCCCTTAACTCGCCTGTTCCCTCATAGCTGTCATTCAGGAGGCAGCTTATTTTCTGATTTCTAAGAGCCCGATTTCTGCCAAGCGCAATTTTAAACGACACAGTCCTTAAAAAAAAAAATGCCCAGATAAAAGATTTGCTCTGAAGCCCCCGGTTTATATCCTGGAGTTTGCTGTATATGAAATTGAGATCCATTTAAATTCAACCCCACGCCACCGAGCTCTGTGAAAGGCGGGGTCTGTGCGGAGCTGTGGGAGGAGGAGATGGGATTTAGCAGGACGGGATCTCCTCCCAGCCCCACCGCTGGCTGCTCTGACCTTGGCCAAGCCATTTAAACACTCCACGCTGTTTAGTCATCTGTAAAATTAGTATATTACTATTTACCTACCTCCAAGAGATATAGTGAAGGTCACCATTTGTGAAATACCTGGAGACCCTTGGGGGAACAGACCTTATGTCATGTCTGCTGGTTCCCAAACAGCCCCCTGGGCCAGATCCGGCAAATCCCAGGTCTTTAAGTGACCCTGAGGGAAGAGACCCCGGTGCCATGGGGTGAGCAGCTTCTGGATGAGGCCCAGCAGCTGAGATGAGTATTTGTCAGGTCTAGTTACAAAATATTGTTTCTCAGAAAGTAACCTGGATCACCTCTGCAAATAGTTCTGAGGTTTAAGTCATGAACTGACCTATTTTCACTTGAAATGACAAAATAAACAACTCAGAGCTTGTCAAAACCCTGTTATGTTCATCATTTAAATGTGAATAAAAATGGAAAACCTTTAATTGGTTCCACCAGCCATTTTTCCTGGAAACATGTCCCATCCTACAGTGCAAAAGCACTGGTTGAATCACTGATGGGAACGGCCTTGGGACCTGATGTAGGTGGCAGCTGCTGAGCCATTCCATAACTCTTCCTTTTTACCCAGATGTTTCGGATGCAAAGAGATACTAATACCTGCTAATAGGCAGAAGAAACTGGGGGGCAAAAAAAACCCTTTATATAGAAAATTTAAATTTAAATTTTTGTGCTTTTGGACCTTTCAGCCTTTTCTTTATAAATGCATCCAAAAGTGATGCTCAAAGAGATGAGCTGGAGCCAGATGTGCCCAGTTCAGTCCTCTCACCCAGCCTTTTGCCAATGCTGAGGTAAAGTCCTTGTCAGACAAGCAAGGACTCATCTGGGTGAGATTTAGGGGCTGAAGTGCTTGAGGGAAAAGCAAAGGGTTGGATTAAACTGGACAGAAACCAATACATGATGGAGGTGGGCAGGCATATGATAAATAAGAGAAAAAACACTCCCACACGACACAGATGGGCAGTGCCCGGCACTGCACTGAGCCCAGTCTGCTGAGGGCTCTCCTTTATCTCCAGTGGGCAAACATGGAAAACAAGATGCTGGGGAGGCAGGTTAATAGAGCCACTGCTGGCCTCTCATTTGTGGCCCTTCTTTCCATGCATTAAAGACAGTTGTCACCATTCTTTCATCCCGTGGGTCACTGCTGGGAGAGCATTACACCGACGCAGTGTATTTTCCACCCAGCTTCTCCAGAACGTGGGCAAGAATGAGACTTTCTAAGCACAGAAATCCTGATAAAATGGTTAAAACTGAGCACAGTGACACCAGCACCTGCCCACACCCACCTGTCTGTGCCCAGCCCTGTGGGGCTGTTTGCAGGAGCTGCTCCATCGGCAGCACGGAGCCTCCCACAGAAATTGCTGTATCATTAACCTGAGCTTGGCTTTGAACCAGGGCTTTAAGAGTTTATACAAGTAGTAGCTAAAAGGCATTTAATAGCACACTGCAGCCAGTAAGCAATGAATTATTTAGAATATTTTACTAAGAATAATTGCTGTTTTTAAAGAGGTTTTTTTTTCCCTTTCCTCCCTGGGGCCTGTAAGTGCTTTCACGGTAGTAACAGCGAGTAAAAGAAAAACCCCAAAATACAAAGCCACCTAGTAGAGGTTGCTTGGGATCAGCTAAACCATGATGCAGAGGAGGAAGAGTATCTCAAATGTGGTTTCAGCATTTGTTTATTAATTAAAATAAATACACAACCACAGACAATAAAGCAAATGCACTGCCAAGAGCCAGGCTCACAGCCCAGCTAGTCCAGGTAGGATCATGTACACTCTCACACTTTTAAATTTGTTGTGGCTCCCACAAAATGCTAAATAAAAAAAAGTCTTGTTGAGACCCTGCCCCCTGGCCTGAGATCCAGTGGGTGCTCCCAGGCACGATGCCCCCACCACAACACAGCCCCTGCCCAGCCCTGGCACAGCTCTACATCGGCTGAGCCATGGCACAGCTATCCCCAAACACATTCACTGCCTTTTGTCTTCCTTTTACCTCACAGAGCCATCAAAAATAAGCAAAATAATTGGATTTTTTGCAATTAATTGTGTGCTTTCCTCTCACCTGATCTATAACTGCTGTTTGCAGGGGCTGGGCTGGGAGCTCCGAAGCTGAATTTCGGCACAGGGCCATTTCCCAGAGGTCACAGGGATGAGTGGCCAAAGGCCATGGCACAAACACTGCCTTGGATGGTAGAAGGAGCTGGGGATGGTGGGATGTCATGGCCCTAATGGCAGCTGGGGGGACAACAAGGCTTTTTCCTTAGGGTTTGATGCACGTTCCTCAAACTGTGTGGAGTCAAGGATGGTGTTCAATACACCTGCCTGGTCCTGGTTCTGCTCAAACCAGAGCTGAGGCTTCCAGCAGCACTTGGAGGATGCTGTGCCTGCCCAGAGCCCCCTCTTCTGGAAACTTGTCAGTTGCTGTTTGCAAAAACAACAAAAATATTTGTTATTTATATGCTAAGTTGGGTTGTGAGCTCTGCTGGGGGAGAGGGCACAAGGGGGGAGGATCAGAGATTCACTGCCCAACGATTTAAGAAGGGGGTTAAACTCAAGCACAGCTGCCCCTGGCTTTTGCTCACATGTTTTGGAAAGTCATCCTCTCTCAAAATCCCAGGTGAGAAAACTCTTTCTTCAAAACACAGGTGGGAATGAGATGCTTCACTCAGGACACTGAGGAGTCCAGAAGTGAAAGGGAAAACAAATCCACCACTAACAACTCAGTTAAAAAAAAATCCAAGTATTTTCCACCTGCCAGTCATTTCCCCTGGATTGCAAATGTTTCCTCTAATTAATAGTACTCTGCTCTGGGAGTGTCTACTAATGATGAGCTCCAGGCAAAAGACCCAGAGCAGGGAGCTCTCCATTGATCCCGATATTGATTTTTTTATCTTTTTCCCTGTTGTTATTGCACATGCAAATGGCTGGTAATGACTCAACGTTACAACCACTCTCTTCAAGTGACATTTAGGAAGAAGTGATTGAGTCAGAGGGTCTGACATGGCTTCTGTCCCTCTCTGTGCCCTGTGGTCAGCTGGGGTGACCCTGCAGTGCTGGCTGTGCCTCAGTCCCCTCCTCTCCAGCAGCATCAGAGAGCTCCTACCAACACAAACCAGAAGAATAAAATACCCAGAAGCATCAAATAAATTTTGTTAGAATCTGGCTAAAATCTGTAAGCAATGCTGTGTCTGGGTGCTGTGGGAGGGCAGGACAAGTGCAATCTCTGATGCTCCTCCATTCCACACAGCTCTGGACGGTTCAGCTGGAAAGGCAAAGATGACAGATTTTCTTGGGAAATTCCTGACATTTTCTCCCTCTGGATGGGCCAGAAGTTATCGTGAGAGCAGTCTTTCCTCTGGTTTTTTGGTATTTCTTTTTTGGGAGCCTCCTCGTTGCAGGCAGAGCCAAGTTTTCCTTGTGGCATCCATCGCCCACAGCTCAGCTGGTCACGAGGGATGGCACAAAACCCACTTAGATCCTTGGATTTCCACTCAAGCAAGTAAATACTAGTTAAATAGCGAGGGATCATTTGGTTTTTCTTTTTTTTCAAAAATTTTGTAATTTTTTACAAATTGACTCCTTCAGCTGGGAGATGGTTTATTCTTGCCCTGAGGAGCAGCCTGGCTCAGGAAAGGTCCCTGGCAGAATGCCCTGCTCCATCTCAAGGTATCCCAGTACAGAAGTTATTGGAGCAGATGGAAGAGCAACTTGTGGCTGGGGGAAATGTTGGGAATGGGGTCAGACTGTGGCTTTATTCCATCTCCACCACCCTAAGGAAAGGCCCAGAGAATGGGACATTGGATCTGTCTGACCTCCTGACAGGGTCTGTCCAGCTCCCACAGCCTCAGCCCTTCTCGTGGCTGCTGCCCTGCTGAATGCTCAGCCAAAATGAAGCCACCACATCCCTGCCCAGGAGGATCTGCAAAGAGCCATGAGTTTTCTGAGCAAAGGTCAGTGACACCAAAAGAAGGTCACCATCATGTGCTGTGATTCACTGGAGAGGTGACCCCTGACAGCCAAACCCAGAGAGGAGAGAAAGCAATAGGCAGAAAGCAGGAGCCCTTTGGAGCTGTGCAGATCCCTGGGGGAAAGCTCACTTTTCCCAGCTGTCTTTAGGGAATGCAGAGCTGTAAACGTCGAACGCACATCACATTAGTCTGATGACTCTCCGAGATGTCTAGACTGCTGTTGGAGCTGATAGGAAGCTGGCAACATCTGAGCTCTTTGAGCTTTTCTGGCCCTTTTTTTTTTTTTAAAACTAGTAATAAGATTCTTTTCATATTATGCACTGCTGGAAAGTCCCGTTTGCATGCAGACAGCTGCTGTGTTTATAGACACCATCCAAAATGCAGCTAAACACGACAGCTCGCTTCAAGCCGAGCAGCAGGCATTTGTTAGAGTGATCATTTCCAGAGGGATCTCAACATTTTCGCTGGTTTAAAGTCAAAGCCTTGTCCTTATGCAAAGACAAAAGTCCCACATGGAAGCCTATCTCGGGAAGAACCTGAAAGGAAAATAAAATCCTTAAAACTAAAAACAGGAGCTCCCATTAATGTTAACCAGAAATACAGATGCTGCACTAAACGGGCTGTTCCCTGTGAGGGTTTGAGGGTCATTTTGAGAGCAAAAGAAAGCCTTGAGCTTGCCTTTAGTGCTGAACAAACCCAGCACTTGAAATTCTTCCTTGCAGATCTGCAGAGCTAAAATAAAACCAAAGCAGGGAATTGCATCCAAACTGCCTCCATTTAAATCTGAGTCCACGAGACAGACAGCTTGGGAGGGTTCCTTCCAATCAGTTTTCCCCCACTGTAACACAACAGGTGTTAATGTACGGCAGAAAACAAAGGAGGAGAGAGTAAATTTGAACGCACGTTTCCAATGAAACACCATTTCCCCCCGATGGAAAGCCGACATTAAAGCAAACAGGTAAAATATGGTTAAGGTACAAAATACAGTTGGGAAGGGAGAAAATCAGCTTAGATTAAAGGTGTTTGCATATATTTGGTGAGGATGCTTTTGTTGCAGAGCGATGCAGGCGCTGCCCAGGCTGAATCCCCGGCTCCCCCCTCCTCAAACCAGCAGGGAATGGGAAGAGGAGCAGGGAGGAGCTCCGCACTCCCAAACTCTGTCCTCGGAGCTTTTCCCCATGGAATGGGGCTGTGTCACACCGCGAGGGCAATGGGGTACCTGCTCTGCGGCTGCACAGCTCTCCACCTGAAATACGCTCATCCCAGCCACACGTTCCCTTGGATATAGCAAAGTACACAGTGCCCTCTCCTGTCAGGCGCCTGCGTTTTTCAAATATACCCCCTCACCAGCCTTTCTGCCCCCTTTTTAAGTGATATGAATTATTTTATGGCTTGTTTTTTGTAAGATGTTGGATACAAACTGCCAGAGAGCTTGAAAAAAAAAAAGGTGGGATTTTTCCTCTCCTGGCGTTTGGGCTCCTGCAGCTCCGGACCCAGGAGCCCCAGCCCAGACCCAACTGTGACATCTAGCGGGTAAGCGGCTGAGTACAGCTGGGGAGGAAAGAAAAAAGGTCATCTTTCACTTCCCACTCATCCCTGCACTCTGGCGAGAACAGCCCCGCACATCTGACAGCGTCTCCCAGCGGGAAGGGCTCCGGAGCCCCCATCCAGCTCCATCCCCGCAGGGTTGCAGGACCATGACCCGGCCCTGGGGGGGGAGGAGGGCGATGCCACGTTCGGCTCCAGCCTGTGACGAGCAAGAGAAGCTAAAAAAACGCTCATGGCTCTTTGCTGGGGTCGCAGGAAGGAGACTCCAACTCTATTTTTCAAGCAGCTTCCAGCTGCCCAAAGGCGAGAGCCCTCGCTTTCTATGATGCTGTCTGGCTGCAGACCTCTGTATTTAGGCACAAAAGCATTAAGTCATGCAGACAGGCAATATCCAATATTCCTGACAAAGCCAAAAGCTTGAAAAGCTCAGCTCCTTGTGGAGCTGAGCCACAGGCACCTCTTCCTCCTCTACTGGAATGTGGCAGCACCTCTGTGTAAGAAGGTGAATCATAAAAAGGCAACCTAAGATTAAAAATGTAATCAGCTTTCAAAATCAAGTTACGAAAGTTTGCTTTTTATTATTTCATTTCTATTTCTTTTTTTTTCAAAAAGATTGTGACCAAAAAATATAGGACTGATGCCAAAAGTTTAACAGAGATCAGACTCAGGACATCAGAAAGTGTCTGCATCCAGAGCCTGTCCCAGCCAAGGCTGGTCTATCCTGGACCTCTTTCCAAAGGTGCACAGAGATCATTTTCTTTGTTTCCCTTTATTCACCATGTTTAGCACAGTAAATATTTCATTCAGAATTAAAAACCCAAGTGGATTTGGAAAAAAAAGCACAGGGAATTGATACTATTTTTAATTCAACTGCAAGAAGAAAACAAGAGATAAGACTATGGGATACACTCTTCCAACATCATGGAAGTTCAGGCTGAAAAAAAACCCAGCAAGAGCAAAACTTTCAATTCATTAATGGCAAACCAGGAGAGCATTAAAATCAATTTTAGATGCAAAACATGTTGACTACAGGTAGTTGAATTGAATACAAAAATGAGTTCATGCATTTTTATTGGTTCTAATTTCCAAACACAGCTCAAGACAAATCATTCTGTAATAAGTCAGTCCATGAGAAGTCTTCTTTTCCATTACAACACAGAAGTTCAATCTGAATAAATGTGGACAAGCAAACAAATGTTAAGGACCCGACCTCACTCCAAAGTAACCATTAATACATCAAGTTTAGCAGAGATGCCTCAGGGCGAGTGTGTCATTGTTACCAAAGAGTTAAAATATTTTCCCAAAGAATCTCTGAAATTATTAAACTTCAACCCCATCCAGGCTGGCATCCCACACACAGCTCCAACTGCATCCTGCTGAAGAGGGCAGCAGCTCCCAGCAGTGTGTCCCCACATCAGGACACGTTCTCCAGCCCAGCTGCAGGAGGGTCTCATTGAGAGCATCAGGGTGACTCAGGAGCACAGTGCTGGTTATCAGGTGTGGCCAAGCCCAACTATTCCAGGTACACCCGCATTTGGAGCAGCATTTGGCTGCCTGCACACACCACACGCAGCTATTTTAACACGCTGGGAGAGCAGAGTCCAGCACGAGGAGATGCCCTGCAAGCTGTGTGCAGATCACTCTGGTTTCTCCCTTGCTGGCAGCCAAGCTCATCTCTAGCCCCAGTCTGAGGATGAAAAAGTGCTGATTAATCCAGCAACAGTCCAACTGGGTAGTGGAGAGGGACTTAGACAAGGGCGTGTAGTGACAGGACACAGGGAATGGCTTCAAACGGACAGAGAGAAGGTAGATATTAAGAAAGAAATTCTTCCCTTTGAAGGTGGTGAGGCCCTGGCACAGGTTGCCAAGAGAAGCTGGAAGCGTTCAAGGCCAGGTTGGACAGGGCTTGGAGCAACCTGGTCTAGTAGAAAATGTCCCTGCCCATGACAAGAGTTGGAACAAGATGATCTTCAAAGTCCCTTCCAATCCCAATATTCTGTGACTCTCTCATGAGTTTTTGTGTGAAGGAAGTTGTGAGATTTTAGCTAGACAGTAACCTCAAGCATGCACGTTCCTGGGGCCAATCAACATCCCTTTTGGAACAGTCACATCTCCTCTGTCCCCAGAGCAAATGACACCCCACAAGAGGCAGAGTAAGGGTACTCTGGTCTCTATTCTAGAGCTCAGAGGCGATGCAGGGGAACAGGCAGCTGGCACAGGACCAGAACTGAGGGAGGCTGAGTCCCACAGCTCGCCTGGAGGAACTATTTCAAGCATGTTAAATTTTAACCACACATGGCAGCATCTCTGCGCTCCAGGGAGAGGTCATCACAGAGAATCACAAGCTCCATCCCAAGTCAGTCCAAAATAAGAAACAATTTTTCAAAACATCCGAGCTCTCTGCAAGCTGAGAGTCTGGAACAGAGCTCTTCCTCTGCCTCAGGGCAAAAAAATACACAGCTCTTTTCATCGCTGACCTTTACATTGTCAGGAAACTAATACAAGCAATCTTCCCAGAGAAACCACAGGGAAGGTGAAAGGAGAACATGGCATATGAATAAATGTAAATCCAGAGGGGTGTGGGGGAGGAAATCAACATTATATGGTGCTGTGCATCAGTGAGATTGTAATTAGAAGAGGAAGCACAGAGAAGATGAGGCTCTAGCTGTGGTACCCGGTTGATGTGCTCTGATGGACTTCGAGTTCCTAACCTGGAGCTTGGCAACCACTCTGTAAAAGAGGCACAGGAATAAAGTTTGCTTGTTCCCAAGTCCCAGCCTCATGTGCTGAAAACCTGCTGCCTCCTGCTGTCTCCCTACATGAACCACTTGAACCAGTTCCAGCAGTACATGGGCTTGGGGACCATGACCAGAGGTGAAATGCCTTAAGCACAGCTCTCCCCATTTCCTATATCCCATTGACTTCCCACATCATGTTGTTATAACTGCAAAGGGGCCCAGACTCCTCCCAGTCCATCTGCTCTCAAATGGGGACCCCTTGACTGTCCTGCTCCTCCATCCTGGTTAGGCAGAGCTGACTGACCAGCTCCCCACCAGTCTCCTGATGGCAGCAGTGCTGGGATCGCTCCCTCTCCAGGATGGGCCTGTGGAAATCAGGTTTGTGCAAGAGCAGCTGCTGGTCAGCACAGCTGTGCTTTCCTTTGGGGTGAGGAGAAAACAGATAATTCAATGAAACTGAATCCGATTCATCAGAAACTGAAGCCATCTGTCAGCTTATTAATAGTCGCAGGACTCCTGTAAAGCACAGTAATACTCTGGAAGATCTTTTTCTGGAGGAAAAGTTTAGGTTGCAGCAACTGCAGCAATGGGTGGGGAGTAGGGGTTGATGGTGGAATTTTAATCAGTTTATTATTTTACTTCTGCAAAATCAAATCAGAGGATTTCTCTCCACTTTCCTCCAGTACAGCATCTCCCCTCTCAGACAGCTAAAGCCTTACATTGCTTTTACATACTCACCTCAGGCCTTCTTTAGATTCCCAAAACATTCACAGGCCTGCTAATTTCTAAAGATCCTTCTGACTGATGGGAGCACACATTAAGGTGGAAAAATGTCTCAATAACCTCCCAGACCCAATTTTTGCAGGGAACACATCCCAGCTTTGTCTGGTGGGCTGAGGGAAACTGAGGAAGTTTTCACAGAGAGGTATTGAAAACACTTAAAGAAACACAGCAGCACTTAAATAAGCTCATTTTCACTTTTTGTATCATGAGACTGAACAGGTGGGGGTCGGGGAGAGGAAACAACTTCTCAGATTATTTTAAACCATCTCCGTTATTTTTGAGATGCGCATTTAAACTGCAAGGGTTGCTCTTCCTTTAGTTGCAGTCGAGTTATTTTTGTGCCGTGCTTGATTCTCTGGTGAGAACAGACAGCTAAAATAAACACTGTATCTATTCACATCAAAGAATGTCTTTCCAAGAGGAATGGGAATATCGCTGATGTGGCCTATTTTTCCTTAACCTCCAGCTTCTTGTCCTTGGAGCATCGTGACCGGAGGAGTCGGCCGAAGCCGACGCAGCGGACGCTCCAGGGATGAGCAGCACAATGAGCCATTTTACATCCATGCAATTTTTGTCATGCCTGACCAGCAGGATACAGCACAGCCAAAACACACGTTACATGTCTCCCTCCTGATATAAGCGAAGGGGAATGCAAGGAGCCTCCTCCTTGCAGCAAAACAGGCCCTGCACAGCGCTGGGACTGGGATAATACTGCAGAATTCACCTCCCAGCTTGGGAATGAAACCAGTTAAGGGTGGGCAGCTCTCAAAGGGACCCCCTGCAGATGTCAGACAAACTACAGCAAAGAGAGTGGGGGTAGGAAAGCAGCAGTAGCTCCTGGAGATGAGAATAAACCAGCCATGGTGACAATGGGACTGGGCAGCAGACGGGCGCAGCAGTTCGAGCCCTCAGCCTGCTGTGTACAAAAGGCAAAGCTGGAGCCTGAAACAAGATCCTAGCCCCAGCAAAATGGACCATTTCCAAGTATTTGAAAAGCTCCAAACAGCTGTGGGGAGGAAGAAAACTCTCAGAACCCGTGGCAAGGCAGAGCAAGACAGACACAGAGACAAAGACTCCTCTGGAGCAAAAGAGGCACTGAGCGGGTGCGAGCGCTGGAGAGCCTGGGTGGGGCAGACTGGGCAGCTCCACAGGCTCCTGCTGCTGAGCCATGTCTGAGAAAAACACTCCTTCGAGATACTTGACAAGACTTGCCCACCCAGAAGACTGCCAAGAAACCAGTGCAGCTGTAAGTCCTGTTCTGCAGGAGCAGGAGGACACAGGACACATCCCAGGGGACAGCAGTGACAGCTGTGCTTCCACCGGGGACTCGCCAGCAAACCCACCCTGCCCACAGCACCACCCTGCAGATCTGAGGATGCTGATGGCCAGACAGAAGGCTGAGTACGAATCTAAAATTGCAAGGTAAAGGATTTTAAAAGCTGTGAGGCTTCAGGGAAGGGATCCCTTCCTACTGAATGCAACCACTCCAAGTACAGGGTCTGTGGATGCTGCTGCAGTCAATGCCTCCACGTACCACTGGGAATGGCACCAGGATCCAGCATTACAGGATTAGGTAGGGAATTATTCAGAGTTATCCAAATTCTTTTCATGTGAGGTGCTTGAGGAACTCCAGAGCATCTATATGATTTTTTGCAGGGCTGTGCAGAGCTCTTGAAAAGCCTCTGGTCTATTGTGTATTTTCTCTTTTCGCCTTAATCCAATATCAAGCATTTCTCTAGGGAATATTGTGCAGGCTGCTCAGCAGCATTAGCAGTAAGTCATTATTCTTTACAAACTGCAAGCCATGAATTTTAACAACTCTGAAGAAAGTGTTCGTAAGTATTTTCCCAATTTCTAAGATAAGAAACTAAATAGAGATTTAGCCACAACTTGTTATCAAAGCCAAAAGGCAGCAAGATTTTCAGGCTCCACTTTCCAAATAGTGCTGCTTTGCTATTGTATAGTTAAAAGGAACATTTTAAATATAATATTGTTAATTAGTTATAAGTTACAAGTATGTCATGTGAATTGACATAAACCAGAAAATGCCTCAATATGCAGCATTTCAACAGATGGCAGGTGGGTAATGTTGAATTACACTTTGCCTTGTGCAAAGAAAAAAATCCATTTAATCTTTAATTTCTTGAAATATTAATCAATTTTTTCATAGTAAAGGAGCTGTTCCTAGGATTTTAGTGTTTTGGGTTTTTTTAATCTCTTTGCTGTATTCTACTTCTATTTTCCCTTGCAGTTCAAGGGAACTGCAATATAAGCAAAATCCTCAGTGTCTCCTAAAATATGTTGCATTGCCATTCATTGTTGGACTACTGTAGTATTCTATTACAAAAATAAAACCCAAAAAAACCCAACCAACCCCCAAACTGACTCCTTTGGCCATATGGTTATTTATATTTACTGTAAATTAAGATAACTAAAAATTGCAGCTTCTCATGTATAACACCATAAATTGGAAAAGTATTGGGGGTGCCAATACTTGTATTTATGGGAACATATGTTTAAAAAGGCTAACTTAAAAAAAAGACTGGAGCTTTTCTAAAAAAAAAAAAAAAAAAAAAAAAAGGAGGGAAATAATCTTGTGCTTCACAATATCTGTGTTTCCAACAGGCTGGAGCAGCAGAACAGAGCCCTGCAGCTGGAGATCCAGGGGATGCACTGGAAACTGGGACAGCAGCGTAAGTGGTACAGGCTGGTGGAGGTGAAGATGAGAAATGCAGAGAGAGCAAAGGAAGATGCAGAGAGAAGAAATGAAATGCTCCAGAAAGAAATGGAGGAGTTCTTTGAAACCTTTGGGGAAATGAACAGGTGGAAATAAACAGGAGTGTGTCAGTTCTGAATGGAGCTGTGGGAGAGAGAAAGGCCTCACCTTGGGTTCAGAGGTGAAATATGAACCCTAAACAGGAAAACCCTGGCTGTCAATTATATAACCATGGGATCCCTGAACTCCAGGATTTTCTCTTACCATTGGAAAAAACTTTCAGATACTTTGCAGTACCCCCTCCCAAGCCAGCCTGTGCAGTGTGCTGGGGAAGCACTCTGGTATTTTTTGGGTCACCCTGAGTGATGCTCTAAATGCCTCAGTGGTTTTAATCCAGGGATGTCAGGCTTGCTGGAGTGTTTTACCAGCCACCCCAGAGGTGCCAGTTATTACATGGGCTTCAAAAGGGTGCTGAGCTCTCACCTGCACCCCAAATTAGCTGTTTCAGTTAGAGACAGAGAAACAATGAGACACATACTGCATCTCCTTACAGCACTCTGGGATCCAGAGCTCCTGTTCCTCTCACTGAAGGGATATTCATCCGTGGAGAGGGAGGAGATCCCTTACAAAGCCATTTGCTCCTCTGGATTACAATTAGCCTCCCTACAGCACTCAAATAAGAACAGATTAGTCTTAAGACTGTCACTGGTAGGGTCCCTCCCTCCTGAGCCACCTCTCTCTACACAAGAATTGTGTTAATTATCTTGATACAGCATTAATGACACTTATACAGCTAAATATCAACAAAATAACCACTGTTCTTTTAACCTACTCCAGAAGTTTCATGTGAACACATGGTATCTCTTACTTAAGTACCAACTTAAAATTATACTTTGTATGATAAAAACACGTGGTTGGTTATTTGCTCTTCCAGCAAGATTAAATGTAAGAGTGGCCACCTACCTGAGAGCTCAGTGTCTCCATGAAGCAGCTGATGGTGTGTAAGCAGAAACCACACAGATGTTTCTCTTCTTCCCCACAGAAGAGCAAGGAGCTTGTTTTAAGATCAAATACGAATGAATCAAAAAAACCAGTGCCTTACCCCCCAAGGCCCACAGAGTGTGACAGCCCTGCTCTATTCCAAGCCCCAGGCAGTGTTGCAGGCTCTTCATTCCCAAGTGCCCCCCAGCCAACCCCTTCCATGCACTCATGCAAGTGCATCACTGAACAACAGCCTGTGTCTTTGCCACCCTACCTTCACACCAAGCAAGCACAGATGAGCAGGTTTTCCATTAGAATTCCATGCACTTGCATTCTTCTTGTTTCTTTTTTCTTCTTGTTTCTTTTTCCCCATCTTTTTTTTTTTTTTTTTTTTTTGAGACCTCATTGCTATGAAAAAAATCAATTTGTGAAGTCCCTCAAAAAATATTTGGGTCTTGTTTAATCACATCACTCCCTCCTTACCTTTCTAAAACTGCCCTGCCAGCTTCAAAAACTTGCAGGAAATAAAAAGGAAAGGTATGGCATAAGCAAGGAATGTTTTTGGGCAATGCTTTGTAAAGCACTTTGTAAAACACATCATCATCCTGCTTAATTCTTTTACTGCTGTTGTTCTGTATTTAATGGATTAGATCTTCTGTGGCTGAAGAAGCACCTGAAAAGCATCCTATCATCCAATATAGGGATGCTTTGGGATCTACTGGGCATCCTTTCTTTATCCAGATACTCTCTTGCAAAGCCTGGTAGAGAAGAGGCAAAAATTCCAAGTTCTCCATGCAAGAAAGAGCAACGTTGCTGTTAAAAATTATTTCAGTTCCAGATGAAGCTTTCACAACACCAAAGGCTGGCTGAGAGCCCTAGTCCTGGCTCTAGGAAGGCAGCTGTTAATCCCTCCTTTAATATCGGAAACCCTCCACTAAAAGCCATTAAATCAAAGTAGCAGTTGAGTTTTAACTCCCCTCCCCTGGAGTTAGGGCAGAGAGCTCTGTGAGGTGCCTGGAAATCTCAGCACTGTCTTTGCAAAAATACTTATGTCATCCCCAAAATAACCACAATGGAACTATTTTTTTCAAGCTTCTGCCATTTAAACAACAAAGAACCCCCCAATCAAGTTTCAAAGCACACTTGGCAGTAAAACCAAATGTTGTTAACGTGTCCAAATGTTCCAGCTGATCAGGAAAAAGCTGCTCCAACCAATCTCTTAAAGCTTTTCTTCATTCATTTTTCATGCCAACATTTATTTTTTGGCTAACTGGAAGCTGAAGTGGTAACTGAAATATCATGTTTTGAGAGAACTGATCTATACATCTAACATATATAATTTTGTTTACAGAAAACATTCTACAACACAGGAAGAATCAAGAAAAAGAAAACATTGCTACAGCAAATAAGACAGACTGCTCAAATCTTTTAGGTATACATATTTATTTGTCATTTTACAGTGGCTTTAGTACTGTTTTACGATAAGATTTTTAGAAAGAAAAAAAACAACAAAAAAAGCTTCAGAACAAGGCTTTAACTAGAACTACAGAACTAGTTATTGACAGTTTTCCTTATGAAATTCTAATTTCCTAAAGAGTATCAGTCCAAAAAACCAAGGAAGCATGACTGCTGTCCATAAAAAAAAAAAAAAAAGAAGGCAAAAAAGTTTCTAGTCATCCTAAAAACAAAGTCCAGCATCAGACAGAATAGCCACTGCATTGAGAGGAACATGTTCCTATTGCACAAGCATCGAGAATGAGATATGACAATCAAAGCCTAATTTCATAGGCAGAAGAGGCCACATGTATCTATAGAATTAGACTTCAAAGCACATTTTTCTTCTGAAATTACATACCATACTGCAACTAATATTAAGGCCATAAAATCAGAACACTGTAACAGGGGATAGGGCTTGATGCTACTTTTTGTGACATTTGGTAAACAGAAGGTGGGAAAGAGGACCAAAACAACAACAGATTCCGAGGGGAGTTAAACTTGAAGGCATTACAAAAGAAATTCTCAAACAACTAAGTTTTGAAGGGGGTTTGTTTTAATTTATTGGATAAAAGTGGATTTGATAATAAATCACTCAATGAGCCTACTATACTCTTTAATAGCACGTGTTCTGGCGTACACTAAAGAATATATTCTCTAGAATTAACATTTTAATTTGTACAAAAACAGTTAATGATTTCTACTTGTTATTCCCTCTTTAAAATAGATGAAGATTTGTATAATCTTTATAAATTATCTTAACAACCAGATAAGGCTTCACTGCACTGAGTTAACTGCACACAGGTATCTCTGGTTTGCTCTTAATTAGGCATCTTGATCACACTAAACTGCTAAAACCACCTGGGGAACCACAACATGTGATTTAAAGAAAAGGATAGTTTGGTATTGCTGTCTGTTCTAATTGTGTTCATTTTATTAGTGTATAAAACACCTGAAAGCTCCAAAGAAGCAGTAGCTACCATGGAAGATAAAACACTTTACTTCAGGAAAATCTGGGAATCTGATGAAGCTGAAAATGCACATTAGTCATTTTATAAAGTTTGGCTTGCCACCAGTTAAGAAAATATAGGTATCAAAAACAGACAAATACACTGCTAACCATCTGTTACATTTTCTTTTAAAAAATTAGCACCAATTTAAGCATCTGAATTCATAGAAAAGCTCGTGACACAACTTGGGTTTTTTCAAAAAAAGTTTTTCCCCATCAGAAGACAAGACAACAGCAAATGCTCTCGGGCACTGAGGAGCTCTGTGATCAGTAACAAACACCAAATTCTCTTCATGCCTGATTCCTTTCTCCTCTGCTTTTGTTATCCCAGGGAGCTACGGAGAGATGAGCTACAGACCCAGCCTGGGAAACAAAGAGGCTTAAGGACACCCCAGAAAATATCAGGGCTTGGGATGAGTATTTTAGAGCAGGGACAGTGTCTTCCTGTGGTGCTCACAGAGCATCTGCTGCCGTGGAGTCCCACAGAGCAGATGCTCTGGCCTTACCACAGCACATACAACTACTTCATGATGCATAGGCAAAAGTTCAGAAACAGGTTTTTTTGTTTATAAAAAGAATCCTAGTGCTCACAGCCAGCTGACCCTGCTATAGGAACAGACATTGCTGTGTCTTTGTTGTGTCTCTATCAAATAGATGGCCAGGTATTCACACTGCTGATCAAGTCACCCAGTTGCAGGATATTTCTCAATCCATCTCTTACCATGTGCTAAATTTCAGCCCATAAAAAAAAAAAAAAAAAAGTCTGATTTCAAATCTCTGAAAACAGGCTTAAAGAAATACACTGATCAAATGGATCAGAATAGCAAAGATGGCAACCAAAATTTAAGCACATTAAACATGTTATGTCATTCCTTTTTACATGATATACTGGTTGTGTTTAGAAGAATCCTAAAGTGCTTCAAACCCAGCAATTTATAAAGTTGATTTCTTTTTGTGCAAAACTGCAAGCACCTTTTCAAAAAATAAGCAGCAGCATCAAGGAATAAACTTAAATAGTTAAATGTATTTTCTCCATTTTGTTTTGAATTCTTGGACCAAAATGATTTGCTATGTTTTCAACAACAAATTGCAAAAGATTGCATTTTATTAGTTTAATTTTAGGCTGGACTTGTTATACATGTACTGTTTGAAATAGCGGACCCAGGTAAATTTATATCCACAGAGCAACACTGTGGGATTGAAATCCAACAACTGAAAGTTTAGCTACAAAAATAGTTATTTTATAGAACACAAACAGAAACAATGGTTATCTCTCCACTTTCCTCCAAAACTAACATGAGAAAAGATGGTTTACTTAAAACATTAGTTTAGCTCCAGACATTTTTAGCATGCAGAGTGGGCAAAAAACAAACCTCATTTGATAAGTTGTGTAATAAGCTTTGAGAACATCACTGTCACTCATGTAATAGACAAACTAAAAAATGTAAAATAACGAGACAGAATACACTTTTTCTGTCATATTTCGACATGTTAAAAAAATAGTCAAAAAAAATAATCAAAGACACTCTGGAAAAGCAAAGAAATCATTCGATTCATCCGTAGAAACTCAAGTCCAAATTCTGCATCTGGGTGCAGGTGGCCCTGGATCAAAACCAGTTTTGAGCAGGAATTACACCCTACGAAAGAATTTGGTTCCCAGTATATGGCATCACTAGGTTTAGCATCAAGCCCTGCTAGAATCCATGTGACATGTGTAGAATATACAGACAAGGGCTGTTCAGCAGTTCCCCCCCACGCTGGATCGCTGCAGGACTGACCCCGCACTCCCCGACAGCATCACGGTCACAAACATTTGTCTGCACTTCAACCCCACACCCAGCTGGAGGGTGGCCCTTCTGACAACACAAGGGTCACCCACCCAGCTCTTGGAGACTCTGTATGTCAGCTGTATTTAAATGTCTAAATCCTACTTCGTCCATAAAATTATAATTTTAAGGAAACCGATTTAGCATTTAAGGTCCTTCCTTTAAGAAAGAAAAATTAAACGTATGGAATCACTTTTTGTTTTTCTTTTAATCGATTTTGAATAAACATGTATGCTCTGTTAGGATGTAAAAAAAGTCAAGAGCCCTCTGGTTCCTAACAGCTTGGGAAACACCCCAACCAACCAGTTAATTTCTAGCTAAGGTTGAGTTTTTCATTATTTTGACAAGAAAACACAAACTCTTACTGGAAACATTACAAAACCTCAAAGGCTGTTTGCAAACAGTAGTTTCCAGCCCTTAGACTAGTTCAGTTTGTATTATCCATGCAGACAAAGCCTTAATTTTGACATTCATTTCTTGTCTTTTTCAATAAAAACCAACACTTGTCATATCACTGTATTTCCTCAAAGCACACTTACAGGCTGCTTACCCAGATTGTAAAACACCAAGCTTCCCTTTCTAAGGGTTTTTTTTTTGAGGAAAAATGATATGAGCACAGATGAAATGAACTGTTTAAAACATACTCCATTTCTGCAATGCCATTCAGCTACTCAGTGTTCATATATTTGACATGTTTCTGGTAAAATATCTGATTGACAGCCATAGATCCCTCTCATTTTCAGGTGAGCAGTTAAGATTACAGATTGTATCTATGTTGACCACCACTTATTTTAGTCATATTCCTTAAATTGTGTACTGCAGTAGTGTTAACACTATACAAAGCCTCTCAAAGGAAAGTAACATTCATGTTTACAAAACTGAGCAGTTTCCTTAATATATATGTATACACACACATTCTTAATCTTTAAATACATATAAATATTTATAAATGCCAAAGTGCAAAAAAATGGTCAATTGCATCACTTTACACACATGATTTTTTAGTATTAGGAACACAAGTGATTGTATTGCACACCAAACTCTCTAAATTTATAAACCCCTGCCAAGTTACACTGCATTTTGCTTTCCATCAGTGAGGATTCTCATGGCACTGACAACCATTTCACAAGTGTGGCACTGGATTTCCTCTGCAGCCAGGAGCACAGAGACACGTAGAGAAGCTGCATGCAGGGCATTTAGAGCCTACACATGCACCCTGGAGTAGCCTGGGAAGTGCAGCATGCACCTACTCTGCACGGGTTTGTGTGAGTATCACCTGCAGATTTGCCCTCTGGAGCTCGATGTGCATTTGCAACTGGGTTTTGAATTAACCTGGAATCAAAATCCACAATATTCACAGACATTTCATGCATGTTTCAAAGGCATTCTGTGACATTCTAAAACTTCAATGTACGCCACAGCAAGAAGACATTAAAAAAATAAGGTATGAGACAGCATTTCCTGCAAGATTTACAAATAAACTCAGTTAATCTCAGGGCTGGTTTGTTTTTTTTTTTTGTTCTAAGAGTACATACCCAAGCTAACAGTATGTACTAGGAGAAGGTCAGATACCAGTTTAAATCATGGAGATAGTACAGTTGTGTTAAAAGCATTAAAAGACAATTTGAATCACAGAATAATTTAGGTTGGAAGAGACCTGGAGGTCATCTGGTCCAACCCCCTGTTGTTCTGAGCAGCCCAAGTCCAAAAGGAAAAACTAAAATACCCAAACAAATATCCAAACACAAGAAGAAAAAGAAATAAATCTTTGTGAAGTCTTCTAAAGCTCCAAGTGTCAAAATGAACACAGCACAGTACAACTTCACTTGAACAATCTGTAAGTCTTGAAAACTGAAATCCAATAGATGACTTCCATAATGAATCACTCATGTTCATTGTGAACAGGTGTCTTCAGTAATTTTAACTCACACAAATAACAGGGACCAAAAAAAAAAAAAAAAAAGATGCAAAAGAACACAACTTGTACTGTTCTGCTATATGGTAAATAGGTATTTTTAAATGTTTTTCCAGTGACAAAAATGCACTAAAAATACTTCACATATACTGTCAGTATCCAGAGATAAAATTAAGTTATCCGTAGGTTTAAAACCAAACAATAAGAAAAAATCCAAGCCCCAATATCCTACCATTCAATTAAATAGAATTTTAAAAATTAGAGATTCCAGATGGCAAGTCTGAAGTTAATATTAACTACTTTCTTAAGTTTTATTTCTTTTAACCTTCTGGGGCAGTAAAACCTTAATCTTTTTGCTACAGCAAATTAAGCTATTAAAAAGGGGTACAATTTTAATATAAAAGCAGCATTTGCATAAGGAGAAAGTGCTGCTTTCCTAATCATAAGGTCAGGAACAATGCATAACTTTCTTTTACAAGAGAAATATGTCAGTAATGCAGTGGCTGTCTGGGCCAGTATATTTTACAAGTTCTATTTATATATTCAAGTCAAGAGTATCTGGATTGATTGCTAAATATAGTGCCTTTAAGAAAGTGGTGTTTTACCTCATCCTGTACATCTCTTATTACTCTTACACTTCTATAGTTTAGTCACACACATGCACACACAAGCCCCTTTAGCAAAATGTCACACCTGGGCACTCCAAAGTGAACGTGCACAAACTCACAAGGGTGTGTCATAAAGCAAATTCAAGCCCTACTCTACTGCAAACACATTTACTAATTCAACAGATTGTGCAATGTAACAGGCAAAGTTTCTGTTATCTGATTCTGAAAACTGTATTGATAAGTCTGAATTGAAACAGCAAACAACCTCCTCCTCTTCTCTGACACTGTATTTAGAAAACATGTATTAAATATGATTTCCTTCCCCAGTACAAATAGAGAGGTTTCCCTAAGGCGAGAACAGAGCTGAGCTCTCTTAACTAAATACTTAATTTACAAGTGACTCAAAACTACGGTATTTTTATTTCTTTTAATTACTTGATAGATAGAGTGGACCCATTAAAAAAATGGAAAATATTTATGCAGCTTTTTCAGGCTGCAAGTCTCTCCAATTCATCTCTCCTTTTATCAGAGTTTGCAGTGAATGAAGAGCATCACAGATATTATTTCCTTCTCTGTTTATGCTTTTAAAGGACCAGTATCACAAGCTAGAAAATACAGAATATTTTAGCACACTCTCCTCTTCCAAACAGGCACTGCTGCACAGAAAACTCACTCATCCTTCCTCCAGATTTATTTAAGCCACTGTATCTTCCATCCACATTAAAAAAACTGAAGAACTTACAAGACACATAAGTGAAACACAAAGTAATGGCTGTATTCTTCAAACTTCACATTTATCTCTTCAACAAGAAGATGGAGCAGTTGGAAAGGGAAGATAGAAAGGGCTCAATAAAAAAAAAAAAAAGTGCTAAGTGGAAGAATGAGTGCCCTTTAAAGGTAGAATTGAGAGTGTTCAACATGGGAGCTCACACTTACATACAACACTCCAGTTAAATAAAGCAAATTGCCACAGTCACACATTAAAACAACCTTTCCTAGAGATTATACATTCAAGAAACCTATTAATGAGCAATGCTGTACTAAAATGTAAACAACCACTGTGTCACAGAAGCCTGCCAGTGGGGACTGAAGACTGATGAAGCCACTGAAGAGGAGTTATTGGCTAAAGGCCTATTGTAACTGCTCACCTGAAATAGGCTGAAACAAAGAAAAGCCTATAATAGTGTCTAAATTCAAATTTTTTTTTCTTTAGACATTGATTTGCTTTCATTCTACAACATTAAGCAGGCAATTTCATAACAACTGAGTAAAAAAAACAGGCATTACTTTAGCAGAACATGCAGAACATGGAGTTTTTCTACTTGGTTCCATTAACTTACAAGCAATTCAGGCCCAATGGAAACAAGAGCTTTTTTTTTTTTTTCCCAAAGTCAGGTCTGCAATCACAGCTGATCATCGACATCCTTCGAGGGGTCCTGTCAAGGCATCGAGGCTGCTGTCTGTGTCTGAGGCCAAGGTTTGCTCTGTTGACATGGATGAAATGTCATTGATAGATGATGACTGGGAAGGACTGGTGTTGCTATTCACTGCTGCATCTGTGCTAAGAAAACCAAACATAATAAAATCTGAGGCAAGATAATATTGCAGACACAAATAAGCACAGTTCTGGGCTCCGAGCAGCTCTTTCCCCACAGAAATCCTTAGGAAATCAAGAAATTAATAAAGAGTGGAAAAGCAAGCACTAAGGGCCCTAGCACTCAAAAGCTGAGGTGACCTTTAAGAGATTTTTATTTTTTCTCCCTTCCTGTGGAAGAAGGGGAACGAAAACTAACAACGTATAGTGTGAAAAGTGACCTGAGTGCCAAGAAATCTAACAGATATAAGTTATTAAAGACAGCACAATATTCTAATCACTGACCTTTGAGAACAGCAGCAAATATCAAGGATTCAATCATTGGCATAAATACTTTGCACTATTAACTGCTCTAAAGGAGCCCTAATGCTGTTTAACCCTGCATGGAAGGGGTTCCTGCAGAACCAACATAAAAGTTACCTGTGCACCAGGTGATATAACACAGTACCCATTATTTCATGTGAGGGCTGAGCCCTTTGGGGAGAAGGCAGCTCAGGCAACAGGACACACAACACTACTCAAGTTTTCCTACGAGTTCACAACAATTAAAAGCTAGAGCACATAGGTCTCCAAAGGCAAACCAGTCTCAAGAGTCCTAAACAACAAAATTTTGCCTACCTGGATTATTAAGCAGGATTTCTTAATTTCCCAGTGCCACAGGTCAGCACTGTGTGTGACAGTTACAGGAGAACTACTGAAACAATGACTAACCTGAGGGCTGATCTTTTACCACACCATTCTTGCTCCTTTCTTCCCAATCCATAACTTCTTTGTATATTAATTCTTATGAGAAGGGCGGGAGGGAAAGAGAGAAGAGACAGAAAAAATCACTGTAAGAACACAAAGGATTTGTATATAATTCACATATGTATCAAGGTAAAAGGAAATGGTTAAGGGTCTGCCTGTAGAGATATTTATTTTCCCTCTTTATTTTTAAAGGCCTACAGCAATTTTAAGAAAATTCTACAGGTTTGGATTTAAAAATCTGATTTTATTTAAAACCCCTATTGATATTTTACTTTGATAAGAAAGCCATACACAAACATCTCTATTCTTGAAGAACAATCTCTGTGGATGTATTGAGGAAAGCCTGGAGATTTTGAAGTAGGGTAAACAGTTAAAATACTCCACTAAACCCCTGGTTTACTAATCAAGGATAACTCAGGTTACAGGCACCTAAACAACAACAATAAAATCAGAGCTGTAACTTAAATTACAGAAGCTTGTGTATGTACCCATAGTCTTAATGTAACCAAGAGTAACAATATCTAAATAGATTAAGACCTTTATAATTCTGGGTAACAATGTTTACAAATGCATTCAATTAGATTTAGCTGATCCATTTAATTTTCTACCTTGCAGTAATCAAAGATAATTTGAAGTGTGCCTACCTGTGCTGGCCCTAAGGATAATATATGTCTATATAAGCCAGAATCAATATCTGAAATCTATAAAGCTGTTTTACAAAAGCAAGCAGCTTTCAAAGTAGTCATCAAGGATGTCTATAACCCTTGGTCTTGTGATGGCAGATGTTTAAAATTTGAATTGCCTCACCATTTAATGTTTTTGACTAAAACTATAAGGTGGAATTGATTTCAATACCACAGTGCTGTCTTTTCTTTTGTTTAAGTCAACAGTTTAACCTAGTTGGTCAATAAACGAGCAATCAGAGGAAAAACAAACCCACACCAAAGAACTCTTCTGCTATTTAAGACTTATAGAACAAATGAACTAGTAAATATTGACAAGAGATGTGGCTTAAATAATGCACACTGAGAAGAGGCATGGGGTTTTTTTCAGAGAATTCTCTATCAAGGAAAAAGCTATATAGATTACAAACACTTAAGAATAACAAAAAGGGAAGAAAAAAAAGAAAATGCGGCTTTTTGTTAACCAGACTTAAAATGTTACATGTATAAATGAACATATACACACCTATCTATGTATTTACACCACACAGAACATGTTTCCATTATTGATTTCTTTTCCTGTTGCCACAGGCAGTGCTGCTTATTTGGAACAGTGGGTTCCCCTCAGTTACACAATCCAGCACATGTGTACTGGGGGCCACACATTAATAACACAAGATATTACAATAAATGTAATTTGACATGCTCAGTTCTTACCTTTCCATTCTTCAATTGCATGTTCTCTTTCTTCCAACTGTGCATCATAGATTTGAGGTGGAGGCTACAAAGAAAAGAAAAGTCTATGTTGTGTCTACTGCATCAGGTTAACACACCCAGTCAGAACTAAAAAAATGTAAAAATGACAACTTTTTCAGCATTTTGTTACCTTCACTGTAGGCAGTTTATTCTCTATACCTCAATGACACATTCATTTTACAACTCCAGAATTTGCTTTTAAGTCCTGTCTCCCACTGAAAGGCTGTTAAAAAGCATCAACTAAAATAAACTCATTTTAAGGCTTTGTAGGGCCTTAGAGCAAGTCCCTGTTTCAAACTGCCCTGGATTGCCACCAAAAAGGCACCTCTTTCTGTGAAGTAAATGGAAATACCAACAACCATTTTCAATGTTGATCTGAAGGCTTTATATGTGACTTCTGCTTTCCAGTGAAGGAGTTCAAAGCATGCTCTTGATTAAAATTAAAGGTATTTTTTTCAAGTTATTAAACTGGTATCTTAAAAATTTATTTTAATTGCAAACTTACAGCTTCTGCTTCAGCTGGATCATACCAGACAGTAATATAAGGATGACGTAAGGCTTCATCTACAGAAATTCTCTTGTCTGGATCTACTACAAGCATTTTTGACAATAAATCTCTTGCTTGGCTGGCTAGAAAATAAAGGTGAAAAGAACACACATGTAAAAGAGCTGTAGAGTTTAATGTCTGGCACAGGAAATAAATACTGGGAACACAGGACATGCACAGTAACAGATTTCCCTTCTGGTCTAGAGAATATAATAAGGTGGGCTGGGTTTTTTTTTCATTTTCTCAGTAATTATCTGAAGTCAAATTAAAGCCAACATGAGCTGTATGCACACAGCAGTTAGAGAAAGATAATCAGCAATAACCTCCATAACAAGTGTTGCTTTAGGAGAACATGAAGTGACAGACATTATTCAATGAATTAAAATTAAGGGAATTAAACAGAATCCTGGGGATGGGGATATAGTCTGTATTGAGTAACTGCTATTAAGATTCCAGAACTTGTCATAAATGAAAGAAACACAAAGGTATGCAGCTTGTAATGTTGACACCTACTGCAATAAACATTTTATATTAGGTTTTTAACTTAGGTGTAAATAACATCCTGAAAAAAAAAAAAGAGAGAAAAAACTCGCCTTACTTTTTAACTTGTCACGATCAGATTCTGATGGAAATATCCAGTCTGGGAAGAGCTCTTCAAATTTAATACCAGGATATTTTGGCCTGTTTTCTACATAATTCCTCACTGTAGGCTGCAGTTTCTTCATGAATTCTGCTGATGGTGTTCCTAACTGTTCAATAACTTTATTCCATTGATCAATATCTGCACCAGATCTTTAGGAAAATCAGCTGAAGGATTTGAAGTCTGCACTATACAAAAATAGCACTTACAAAATCTGAAAAGTTAGTGAAAACTTGAACAAAGGACATAAATGTGAACTTCATTCTAGCACTGGCAGTATCCTGAGCTGCCATGCAAAAAGTTACACTGACAAAAAAAAAGATTCAGATTTTAATCTGAAGGACAGGCTGGAGGTGCTGCACAATATATTATGCTTAGCTGTCTCCTCCTAATTATTATCTATTGGCTAGTATTGAAAGCAATACTTTTTTGGAGTCCAAAAGAAGCTTTATTTGGCAATTGTATCCACAGCAAAACAACTCTAAGGACAAAAAAGTAAGGCTGCTGTGTAATCTTCTGAAGTGCCATGTGAAGGTAGGGAAAAATACACAAAAACCCCTAAAGCACAAATAGATCCCATCCAAAGAAAGGAATTTTCTGCCTGTCTCCTAAGGAAATTAAGCTTTGGGTTGTAGCATTTGGTGGCAGGGCTGATTGGATGGTTGGGTGGGGTTTTTTGTGGTTGGTTGGGGGTTTTTTTGTTTGTTGTTTTTGTGGGTTTTTTCAACATCAGAAAAGGTTCAGAGGAGTTCTGAACAGCAAATCCAGATTCCTGTAGGTTTTTAGCAGGTTGGGTTTTTTTTGAAGTGTATCAACCATGGTAATACTCACAGATTACTCTGTTCTTAAATCCAAAATTTAAATATCTCAGAGGAATAGCATTTACAAATCACAAGTTGAAATTGTGCCTCATGTTTCTTCAGGGCTGTCCCTTCTCCCTCCTTCAAGTGAAGCAATTTCCCCCAGACAACAACACCAGAGCCTGCTCTGAACTTGGGGTAACAAAGCTCTTTTATCACACCAAGAAGACACTGCATTAATATTCCTGATATTTAAGTCTACTCTGATTTATACTTTAGAGTTTCTCCTCATAAAAAGAATGTGCAATTCCAGCTGAGCCTATTCACTGACCTCACAAACATTTATAGCTAAATTCATAATCTAGCACTTCAACCTATCTATTCTCATAGACAGATTATGCAACAAAACAACAAGTATGCTGTACTTTGAATTAAGATGTATTTAAAAAACACTGAGGTGCTTTTATTGTAATTAGTGTGCCAAAAATATAATTAGGAATATATGTATTGTCATTGTTTAATGCTAAGACTTTGGATTTAGACTTCTGATACAAAGATTGAAAATTTTACTTATTGAATGCATTCCAATGGAAAAGTTGTTATTAAAATCAAAATTAAGAAGTGAATATTGTTAACTCTCATGCTAAAACAAAGCACAGACAAAGAATATTGACATATATAAGGAAATTTTGTTCCTGGCCAAGAAACTGATTTTTGTGAGATCTCCACCAATCCAGATTCAAGAAGATGTTTTTCTTTTGAGTAACAGCAGCCTGGTTAATCAGGTAATCAAATTAGAGTCCAGTCTATTGAGGTCTCAGAGCACTGGGGGGAGGGCAGAAAACTTAATGACCTATTCAATTTAGAGGTAAAAACTGGCAAAAAACAGTATTTCAGCTGGACTGTTTCAAAGTGCTTTACAGATGGTGAAAGTCAAAAAAAAATTCTTAATATAGGATGGACTTGAAATAAGACAAACCTCTTATCAGAAACCCATGAGGGATTTCAGGCTAAAGCAGCCAGAGCAAGCCCTGAATGACAAAATCACCCTTCCCATTCCAGTGACTTCAGAGTCAAAAGTAACCAGCAGTTTAAGCCATGCCAAGTATATTTGTCTATTTCTGGGGGACTCTGGAAGAAAAGAAGTTGAAAACAGAGTCTTTCTTACAATCACAGTAAAGCATGACTTCTCCCAAGACAGCCTGAACACTCCTAATGCTTTTTTCATCAGTCAGGTAATTAGTTTCCTTCACCACGTGGGCAGCAAGAGCATTAAACACACTCTGGTGCTGCCACATTTTTCCATTATTTCACCTTAGGTATCTTGCCTGGTTTTCCTGCATTTCTCCTTTCCAGTCTCTCAGGCCTCCACAGCTCCAGTCAGGAGCAGGTTCTGTGCCTCCATCACCCTGGCAACGCAGAGCATTTCATTCCACCCAGAGCACTGCTGCAAGTATCCCAGAAATCCCCAGCTGCCATCTGGGAAAAGACAAATTACTGAGTCTAAGGGTAAGTTTTCCTGAAGATAGTCAAGGGCATAGCACTGGAAAATTGTGCTGAATTTGGCTCCATCCTCTATATCTCCAAAGACTGACACATTTTAAAATTTAACTTGAAAACAAACAAACAAAACCTCAAAAAGCTTCAACAACACAAAGAGTTGTCAGTATTTCACATTAAAGAAAGCTGAAACTCTTACAAGAAGCAAAAATCCCTGTAAACACAGCTATGCACTTCCATACTAGGGGAAAAGATCCCTTGAAACACAGATTGGTGGAGCTTCAGTGACCCCGAGGGAATCAAAAATGGTAACTTGTTCAAAAATAATGCACAAAATTTCCTTAATTTATTCATGAATAAATTGAAATAGCCCATGCTAATAACATGCAGGTGAAAGACACATAACATACATGAAGAATTGTGTTAGGTTGGTCTGAAGGCTTCAAAAGGTAAAATAATAAGTATAGAAAGGAAGAAAGGTAGGAAAAAAAAAAAGGACTTATTTAACAATTAATCATTGGTACTACTCAATAATGCATGATCAACTGCTGGAGATTAGTGTCATGAAATTTAGCATCACAATTGGAAGTCCTCCTCTATAAGATATGTAGGTACCTGTGAACAGGTTCTTGATATTTTTAGTGGTGGACTCAACTGCTTCTTGCTGATGAACAAAAATATTATACTTCCTTCAAAAACTTGGAGCACAAGGAGCTACATGAGACCCACAGCCACAACTGACAATTGTGGTTTGATTTTGTTGGCTGGATTCTATTTATTGACTGATCAATTTTGACTGTTTGGTCCTACAACATTAGTATTTTATAAGAGATTACCTATAAAGGACAAAATCGATTTTCCTTCAGTTTTTATAACTGGAACTTGATAACGAGTCAAATGTTTTTTGTTTCTAGGGAAATATTTTAAAACATTATCTTGTAGAAAAAATAAGCCCAAAATCAAATTTTCGTAAAATGAAACAAAAAACCTCCAGAAAGAAAGCTTTTCTTTTTGTATTAAATAATAGGAATAAAAAAAGATCTCATGCAGTGTGCTTGCCATTGGTACACCTTTGCCCAGCAAGCACTAATAAAGAGGGAAAAAAATCTGATTGAAACTCAAAAAATTGTGCAATAAACAAAATTAGTCTACTATTTGAACAAATAGTAAGCAAAATCCATGCACAGTAAAAAGTAACTTTGTAGGCTTTTGCTTATAACACTTATCTACAATGAACAAGAGCAAAAAAAGCAGTAAGTATATTTTCTGTTTTTTAAACCTAACTGTACCCTTTTTTAAACTACAAAAGCCAAAGCTTTTAACATATATTCCATGGATTCAACTACTGCAAGTTACATTAAATATAGTCTACTAAGAAAATAAAATGGAAAGCTCAATAATTTGGTTAATGACACTAATTTCAAATAGTACAGCGGATCTATTACAACATGTTATTGAAAATACTGTTTATGCTTTTATACTTATACAGATCAAAATAATTGTGTCTCTGTTGGAAGTGGAATGGGATTCAGGGATGACTAGGGAAGGATACGATCAGTGCCTTGGAATATCACACAACCTTTCACCAATTCTCCCATGATGCACCCAACTGACCAGATATCAACTGAAAATAAAAGTGAAATGATCAAATTATGAAGTATCATGAACAAAAGCGAGGAAAACAAACAAAACCATCTATGCATCTACAATAAAACACAACAATGTGGAAAACCAAACTGCTCACGTGAATTTTCAATCATATCAACACCAACTGACTGTTCCTAAATTTTGTTATGAGCGTTTTGTAAAATGTAATCAGTGTTTCCACCTGTGAAACGACTGTGAAGAAGGATACAATCTCTTCCTGGGAACAGGACTTTATGGAGCACCATTTCTGCCATAATGCACCCAACAGACCAGATATCCACTAGCACATGTTAGGTGCAACAGGGACAAAAGATTAAAGAGATTTTTTTTAAAACACCACAATTACTTATTTGTAAGCTCACCCTTTATTCCTACAGTCCTGCAGACAATTTATTTCTGTCCCAACCAGAACAGCCTTTACTAAAGTTCTGATCCACATCAGCACTTCCTGTATGACAAGCTGCCTTGTGCATTAATTAAAGTGTTTTTTTCCATTACCAAGGGCCCAATCAAGGTCCCTTGTTTTACATGGCCAAAATTACATGTATACAAACCCCATGGTATCCCCAAGCCCTTGTGAGAAAGCAAAAAGATTCACTAACATGCAAGTCCACCACCAGTAAAAATCAGCAGGTAAAACCCCCAATAAAGCAAAAATGCAAAAATTTCCCTGACAACAATTTTGTTGGCTCAGTATTCAATATATTATAGCTGTGTTGGGTTTAATAACACAACACACAGGCTGTTTGAGTGCTATGCAAACTTAAGAGAATATAAGACATGTTTTATGAAGGGATCTGCAGCAGATTTTAATAATCAAAGAGGTAAAGGGGGACACTGTCAAATGTAAATGCATCAGAAGAAAATCATATTGATTAAAGGGTTTATTATTTATATAATGATGGTTTTGGGGGGGAGGTTTAAGATCAGTCAGAATCAAGTGTCTCAAGAGGTCTTTGGAGAATAAAAAAATGGCAAAAAGATAATAAGTGAACACATGAAAAGCTATAAACAATAGCAGGGGAGAGGGAGCAGCATCTGTTAAATGCAGAAAGGCACACAGAACAGCAAACTGTTATAGTCCCCAAAATTATTACAGTGTAATTTTTTTGTTACTTCCAATACCACAATCAGACACGACAGGGGAAACCAGCCCTCCCTCCTCCTTTCAAAGTTATGTTCCAAGAGAGACATGCTTTAGACAGAAGATTTAAAGCATTCCTCCAGCAACTTACCATTCTCCTTATATCCCATTCCAAGGATAACCTCTGGTGCTCTGTAATACCGTGTTACTACATATGGAGTCATCATAAAGTTAGTACATGCTGTTCTTGCCAGTCCAAAATCAAGGATTTTTAGGGTACAATCTGATTTTACTACTATGTTGCTGGGTTTCAAATCCTAACAAGAAATTACTCCAGTTAAGGAAGGATTAACATTCAGAGTAATACACACACACACACCCTCCACAGTCAATATAAGCCAAAAATTCACTTTACTAACGACTGCATTTTCCTGCTCTGGTGTATCTGCTTCTTTATACAACCCCTTCCCTTCCTCCCTGTTTCACAACTGTGTTCACAAAGAGTATTGTTAATGATCTACTACTACCTACTCTGTGGATGATACCAGCTGAGTGGAGATGCTTGATACCACAAAGCATTTGGTAAAGTAGATAGGACATTCTTTCATGATCCAATTCCATATGAATAACCTGGCACAAATTTGCATCCATCAGCTCCATAACCAAATATCTAAAGCACAAGAAAAGAAAGCATTAAGGAAACTCAAGTCTTCTCATATGAGGTTTAAGCTTAGCATAAGAGATGTTTAATAAAGTTCACTACTTTGCTAACATAGGTGTCAAAAAGGTTAATGATCAAAAAAGTCCATGCATGACCAGTTACAAAATTAAATTATCTATTCAAATAGTCTACTGAAAAATTAAGTGTTGAATAGTCCATCACAAGACAGTAAAATTCCACTAGTTTTACAAACAGTAACACAAAGAATAATTATGACTTCATGCAGCATGAAAAGCTACGACTGACTGAAGTTGATGCAGAGATTGCAGATATTGCAATGTAAATGCTCCCTTTCACTGTATTTTAATCTAAAACATTAATAAGAAAATTGGGATAAGCACAGTAAAAACTAAGAATCATCGAATAATTTTCAAGTTAAAGTATCATCTGCTCACCCACCTGAGACACACACTCCCTCATTTACTCAGGAAGCCCATTCACACAAACCATAACAGCATATTCCCTGGAACCTACAGGAATATCCCACCAATCAAATGGCCAGGAATCCTTCCTAGACCAATTGACACAGCTTGAATAAAAAAGAAATATATTCAGTT
This sequence comes from Corapipo altera, assembly GCF_003945725.1. Lineage (NCBI taxonomy): Eukaryota > Metazoa > Chordata > Aves > Passeriformes > Pipridae > Corapipo > Corapipo altera. The sequence goes on along the minus strand of NW_020884887.1, from coordinate 11,723,421 downwards.
CTTAATTGAGGCCAATAATACTGTTGTGCTGATGTGATTGGTACAGCAAAAAAAATGCTCTCAGGTTATCCAGACCAAGTAATTATCCTGAGGTGATCCCTGTACCTGAAGGACCATGCAAACAAACCAGATACAAGCAGCAAAGTATGGCAGACAGATGAATAAAAGGTAAATATCCTTTTTTTTATTTCCCACTTCAGCTTTTAGCTACCCTTGATTTTCAAGGCATGAAGTCTGTAGGATACTGGAAATACACCTCCAGTGCTTAGGCCAGTATTTATCAGAGAAAATTAAATCTAGTACTTACACATCCTGAAATTCTTCTAGTGACTTCTGTGGTGTAAACACATTCAATAAACTAATTATCTATAAAATAAAAACAAACATTAGAAGAAATCTCTGCTTTAATTCACATAAAACTCCACTATTACAGAAGTTACTATCCAAAAATCAAGTGCACACTGTTACTGTATACAATTTGAACGTTACTTGGCTGCAGTTAATTCACATATGCTGAAAAACTGCCAATTCAGAAACAGTTCCAAACTGCAGCATGTGTGCCAAAGAAGCCAAGACAGAAAAAAGTCATCCTTTTTTTTTTTTAAAGTTATAAGACATTTTCTATTTCCCTCCCCAGTGCCATTTTTTTCCCCCATAAATAATAATCTCTTATTTTAATCACATGTTGTGCAAGGAATTTTAGCCAAGGCTGTCCAACACCACGTGCACAGAGGTGCCCCACGCCATCCCATTAAACTTAGATTATGATGTACTATTTCCAGAACTGCTAAAATTACTGTACTGCCCTCCTTAAAAACCACCTTGCTTTCATTCTGCTACATCTGGGCTTCACCAAAAGCTTACTTAAAAATCAACCCTGAAAGGCTAATTATTCCAGAAAGTTTGAGACCTGACTGCACTGCTTCAATGATCAGCAATGTTTCTAGTCCATGTTAGTAGCAGAACATAGCAGTCACATAAATTTATATTCTTGCACTTGAAAACTGAATTATTGACATCACGGCTTATTTTAGAAGGTTCACAGACTTTAAAATTCACAAGTGTTGGCCATAGTATTTCCCTTTTGTTTATCAATAAATTGTTAGACAGGGCTGCACCTCTGCAAACCCCATCAGTTAAACACTGTATTTAATAAAAATCTTGCCTAAGCTCAGAAGATTTAACTACAATGCAGTTACAAGGGTCAAATCTCCAAACCATCCCACTGCTAAATAAGCTTTGCTGCAGTAAAACTTAAAAAGGGATATGGAATAGAGCAAGGCCAGCTCTGTAAAGCTGACACTGATGGCAACCTATACCAACACCAGAGCAAAACCCTCCTCCCCCTGGCACTGCACAGCCCGAACAGCTCACCCAAAAACTTAACCACACATCGTAGAGAACAGCAAATCTCTGCGGTCCTTCACTATTTTACCATTACTTTGGTTACTAACAACAAGTGAGAGAGCAAACCCAGAGCTTTTCTGACAAGTGACAGTAACTGAGGGAGAGAAATACAAAGGCCAACTTACATTTTTGTGATTGACGCATTTTAAAAGAACGAGCTCTCTGTAGGCCCTTTTGGCGTGGGTTTGGTTCTGAAAAGGACGACTCAGCTTCTTCACAGCAACATTGATTCCAAGGACTGTATCAAAGGCAGCACTGGAAGTGTTCAAAGACAAACAAGTTGAAGTCTGTTTGAGGGAAAGGAGGGGGCAAAAGGGAGGCAGGAGTGAGGAAAGAAATCAAGAGGCGAGACAAAGCATACCCACTAACCTGCTTGTACTAACTTCATCTAATTCTAATTCAGAAAACAAACATCCTTTAAAAACTACACAGCTTTTAAAAACTACACAGCCTTTAATAAATACAAATAGGTCAAACAGAAGGTGCTGACATTCATCAGAAGTCTTCCTGCTCTCCTTTCTGTCTTTAGACTGAATCTGCTGACTCAAGACTCACATTCAAAATTGCAAGATCTAAAAATATTTTAGGCTTATTTGAAATCAAGAAGCATTTCAATTGCCTAGTCTGTATATTTGGAATATTTTTGGACACTTTTGCTGACTGACAACCATTTAGTATTTGCAGTAGATATTTCTCTTTGCTAAAGGAGAGTCACAACCATGTCTCTACGATCCCTTCTGCAGGCATCAATATTCTCCTTTCTGTGGATAGTTTACAATGATAGAAAATTGTAGTGCCTAGCAGAAAATTACCTTCATCATCTGCTTTTGGAGGGGAAAAAAAAAATCCATTGAAGAAATATGGAAAACTTGGACTGAAGGGAGCAATACGAGGGTTTAAAATTGAACATTACCATAAATTTTATCCTATTTTTCAGTTTTGATTGTCCCTTCCCTCTGCAGTTTGAGGTCAAAGTGTAAACTTGCTCTAATAGTTATAAGAATCTAAGGCTAAATAATCTGTATAAGGAGAACAAGACGAAAGTAGGAATATTTTTCATTTTTTACACATAGACTATTTGGCAAAATATACATGAATTCACAGCACATGCTACTCAGGAGTTCCAGTCTTTAAATAGTTCCAGTTTTAAATAAGGATTCCCACATTGCTCTATTTCCATTTAATGTTACTTTCATAGGGTAGGAAAGAATTCTCAATCACATATTTTCCAAGCACATTTAAGCTCTTTGTGAGCTCCTTTCCTACCTCATCGTGGCACACACAACACCAGAATTAAAAAGGACCATCACACAATAGTGCTCCTACAGAAATTACAGCTCCCCTGCGACAACAACAATACTCAAATTATAGCAAGTTTACCAGCACAAAGTCACTGCTTCCCCTCCCTCCTGGAAAAAGCCCCACCACAAAGCAGAGCTCACACATGAGATATTGTGTTTTCTTGGAGCCATGCCCCAAATTACACGTCCCAAATGTGAACCAATGTGCCACTTGCACCAAAGACCTGCCAGTATTTATTTCAGCTTAGCTCTGTGAAATGCATAAGTCACTATTCAGTGCCAGAATTGCTTTGAGATTTAAAGCCTTTATGTCTGTGCAAAAGAAAACACACAGTGGGAGGAAGGCAACTGGCCAGACAGTTGGAGAAATGATTTTCCTCCCAAGTATGAAAGCATTGATGTTTCAGTATTCCCTTCACCCAAAAGATGTTATATATAAATTAGGGGAGTTATATGTTAATGACTTTGATGTTTAATGACTTTCATATGTTATTGACTATATCTGAGAATTACTATCAGATCAGTAACCAACAGGGTCTGCACAAATTAGGTGGCAATCACAGGCCAGCAGTGGACAGAGGAGCAATTTTAGGGGAAGTGTCCCTCTGTGATCTGACAAATCAGGTGTATGTCAAGCCTCAGTCTGAGCACATATGAAGAACTCCACTGAACCTCTGATTTTGGAGATTAAAAAAAAAGAAGAAAAACCACAGCTGTCTGATACCTGCATAATCCAAGAGGAAGAAATAAAACCACACTGGTAGAGGTAAAAAAAAAAAAAAATTGATAAAAAACTATGTGAGCATTAATTTTTTCCCCTTGGTAAATTAAATAAGACAGAAAATAATCTTTATTGCCACCAGGACCCCACTTCTAAATATCACATCATTTTACATAAATACACCAAAAAAATCATGGGTGTAATTGGTGTTAAATTTCTTTCCCCATCCCTGCTCATTTGAATTCAAGACTTTTTCATCATGGCAACTGTTTAAAACAGCAGATTTGCCAAAGTCTACCCAATTATCACCTTGGCTGCTAACAAAACATCTACAAATTATTTCATTGCTTGATATCAGAGAAGAATCTCAGTGTCTACCCCACCACACAACAGTAATTCCAATGTGATTCCAGTAAACTGTAACTAGGTCTTCAGGGCACTTGTGGTAGTTTTCCAAAAAGTAACAAACTTAACTGTTTCTCCAAGTGCAACTGTAAGTGAAGTTACCAACACAGTCAAAGCTGTGCTATTTATAAGATCGTGGGTTTGCTGCATTGCAGGACAAAAGAAATTTGCTGGGACAGAAAAATCGGATTCACTAGAAAATGTAGGAAATCAAGGACAAGAAAGGAAAAAAAAAAAGCATCAGGAAGTTGAAGACAAAAACTATTTCAAAAGAATGACTGTGTACCTAATTTTTCAGTTTAAAATAGATTACAAGACTTCAAATGGATGAATACTTCAGAACAAAGAAGTGCAGTGAGTTATATGTATGTGTATTTTGTATATAAAATACAAAACATATATCCAATTTTTCTCCTAATCTGTTTTTACAGTGAGCTAGAAATACCCTCTACATAACACTGAGTTACTTTTTCACCTTCCTAGAGCTCTCATTTACCATTTTTCCTAAGCATGTGTTCTCAAAAATACATATTTTCCTACATTTTAATACCAAAGATAAAACTTCACAGAAGCAATAAGAATGGAGTTTCCCATTAACATTTTGGGGGAAAAAAACCCCCAAATTTAGACCTCTCCTAGCTGAAGTGACACACGTGGTGTTAAAAATTTCTCACAGAAGAAATGAAATCCAGACACAAAACTCCAGAAACACTTTTTCTGGTTTTTTTGTTAAACACTGGATGATAAAAAAAAAGCATCACATCACACTAATGACTTGACAAATTTTCCAGCCAAACATGGCAGGATAGCACTCATCTTACACTGAGTTTTCCACATTTTACATTCTAGTATTTTGTTTCTTTCCCTTGTGTACTATAAGAGATTTTAGGAGAAATTAAGATTCTGTATCCTCTTTAACTTGAAGTATTTCACAGGAAGATGAATGTTTTACACCATGTTTCACTCTGCTGCTTCATAAATCAAGTAGTTTCAAAACAAGTCAATAAATCAAATCATTCCTTCTTCCTCCCAAAACATTGACCTTAACACTACCTGAACTTCATTTTGAAGCAGAGTCCTAGCTGAAGTAATTTCGTTTACAAATGCACTGCTTCTAATGAAAAGAGAGAAGTTTACAACCACCCTAAATTCCTGCACGCCCTCTAAAACAAGCATAACTCTGAGAACATTTACAGCTGGAAAATGTCAGCACTACACTAAATCTTACCCAAACACTAATGACCAGGATCTAGGATGCATGTCCCCTCACCACTCAACCCACTGAAGAAGAATGAAATATGGTGTTCTCATTTGGTTTATTTTTCACCTATTAGCAGGGCAATAGGGGTATCTAAATAACCTAAAAATAAAGGCATGTTCTCACCAAAAATGCACTGTTTTCCCACTTATATAACTTATGATGTGTATGAAAAGGGCAGGATGACATGGGCAGGTGCTGCAGAAGGAGTTGTTCACAATACATGAGTCATCACAGTTATTCTGCAGATTTCATAGATGAAGACAAACTGCAGGCTGGATTTAAAGCACGAACAGCCCACCATGTGTTGTGATTAAGTTCAATATCAGAGAGTTCCTGAGTGCATCTGTTTGTTCCCCTGCACTTGGAATTAAAAACCGCATCAATAAACATTCCTGCTGTTACCAAGTAAGTTTTGCCCGACAAAAGCTGGGCTGGAACCATGTTGTGCAGAATGGATTGCTGCAGTCTAAAGAACATTTGAAAGTGTTTACCTTTAGCTGGCCCAGAGGTGTGGTGCCACACAAGAGACTAAGGTTCAGGATCAGCCTAATGGCTCTCACGTCCTGGGCCACTGGAGGCTGGACACAAAGCTGGGCTGACAGGAGGGGCTGGTCAGCCCAAACCCCTCACACAGCATCCCATGGAGTGACAATGCCACTGATCTGCCTCATCCTGCCAGTTAAGGGCAAGGCACTGCACTGATGGCTCCCAGAAATGGACAGGAGTGATCGGGAATAAAAGAGGGGGAAGAAAGGAGGGGCCGTGATGAAGAAATGAGTAAAAGCCAGAGTCTTTCATGGCTGCAATGTCAAACCTTACACTGCAATATCACAGCTGCAAGGGGGTGGGAGAACTAGAAACAGAAACAAAGTGGTTAATGAGAAAGGAATAAATTTGTTGACTGTTTTAATTTACGCAGTTACATTAATTTTCCCTAAAAACAAAACAAAAAAAGAGGTTTGTAAGTGAACTATAGCTAGCAATTGGTTTAGAATTTATTTAATCCATAACCCTGTAGCAAGAGAATTTATCATCACTATTTGCATTCTGGTGCCTCTATGAGGAATGCATTACAATTTTGTTTCAGAAATACAGTTTTTTATATTTAAAGGAAGTATTTATTACTCACCAAACAATGCCCTGTGCCCCTGATCCTATGGGCTTCAATTGCTGGTAACGTTTCAGTACAGTGAATGTTGAATCTGCAACTTGAACACTGTAAAATTGGCTATCACATTTACTGTCAGTCATGGTGTAGTGTCATGTAGTTTCCTCTCTTCAGGGCCTGGTGAAGTTTTCAAGATCTTAAAGGAAAAGAAAAGAAACAGATGTTCAATTTCTCACTAATTTTCAGGCAGACAAGATGGAAAATATATTATACATATTTTAATACATATGAATTTTTCAACAGCACACCATTAAACAAACATTCTTTCAGTTTCTTGTATTACCACTGCTAATGAAAAATACTTGCAGACAAACAGCAATTAGAACCTTCACAGCTTTAAGGAAATCCATGTTCAAACTCCAGTCTATAAACCAAAAAGCTAAGTAAACAACAGTAAAAACAAACAAAAGCACCCAAATCCAACAACTCTCTACTCCTTGAAGGCTACTCCATAACTTAGAATTACTACTATGTGCTAGGACTGTATTAATTTCTGTATTACAAAAAAGAAAATTAAAAATTATGTTTTTTTCAAACACTGAGAATGCAGATGAAAGCAACAGCAGAAATCCATGGAGTCCGTGGACAGAAGGAAACTGGGGTTTAATAAAAACCTTGATTAAAACTGCAAAACAGGTTCTCCAACATCCCTTTCAACCTAGTTCAGTAGGAAATTCCAAGGGGGGTTCTGCCTCCTCAGCTCTGCCAGGCAACCCTTCCCTGATCCAGAGCTATCCCAAAACATTCTCCCTCCCATCTTACACACGCCATAACACCCCCTATGCTGGCACTTTGTGTCCTTATAGTGATACAGAATTACAGTTCTGAGCCACAGTTTGGAGGAGACTTTCCTGCCACAATAGAGAACAAGTTATATCCATCTGTCAGGGATGAATTAGAGGTAAGTAATTACATCAGAGAGCACAGTAATGGACTAAACCTCTTTAGCTCTGAAGTGCTACAGTAACGAGAGCACAGACCGCCAGTTTTCCTGGGCTTCCATCCCTCTTCCAAACCTCACAAGAAAATTACCTCAGTAATTACTGAAGAAGTCTCTAACAAATTCTCCCATTTTTAATTTTGCATTCACTGTGACAGATAGTGTCATTAGAGCCTGGAGTGATTTGCACAGGCAAGAGTTCCTTGAAACAGGAAATGAGAGCAGCTGTGTCCTGTGTGGTCTGGTTCAGCTACAGAAAGAGCAGCTCAGCCCCCTCTTTTGACTGGTCCCACAGAACATTTGTAAGCCAATGCAAAACAGAAAAGCCTCAAGAGCAACCCAGACACCCACCCTAGAAGGGCACAAAGCCACACAAATTAATTTGGGTTGCTTCAAGAATTAGAATTTGGACCTGTCTCTTCCTCGGTGCACGTAGGAGGAAGCAACATCTTTTCCATGTTTTAAGCCAGTAGATGAACTCCAAGGAATCTGCAATAAAACTAGTTGAAGACCTACAAGTCCTAATAAAGACAGAGTTTAAAATCAGACATTCTCAAGAAATGTCTAGAGATCCTTTTACCTTCCAGTTTCTCAAAATCTATGCAGCATTTTAAGAAGCAGATATTCAACTGGGTCATCTCCAGCAGCAATTTGGACAGTCAGTTTACTTGGCATTTTCCCTTAGTAGCTTAAGAAAAAAGCAGAGGAGAAAGGACCAGCAAAGGGAAAATGTGAGCTACCACCTTCCTGCCTCTCTTGCAGTAGTAACAAGGGGAAGGAAGAAGAGAATTACATCCCCTACACAATAATTTTAGGGGCAGTCTGATGCAGTTCCAGCCAGCTCACAGCAACATGAGACCAAAGAGATGCCTTAAGAGGTGCTCCCAGCCTTTCCTAGTGCATCCCAGGAAAAAACCCACTCTTTTTTCCAACCTTTTTTGCTACATCAAAGCTATGGACTCTGAAGTACCAAATTTTTTGACAAACAGTCTCTGAGCAGCCATGGTATTTTCAGTGAATCTTCATTACAGGAAGAAAGGTACAGCTGGAAGGTCAAGATCCTCCCTCTGAAAGGACTTACAGACAAAACCAAAAAAGCACAGATTTTGCATAAGCTGGGTATCAAGTTGCAGGTTATCAGCCTGTTTGTTACACAAGAACTATGCTGTACCTGAGGTCTTCAGGGGTTCATGAAACACTTGTCTATAAGAGATACAAAAAAAATTCAGGAAAATGAAATTACCCTGAACTAGAGAAATTCTCCCTTTTAGGATCCTTGCCTGCATGAAGCCAAGTTTTAAAAATCACTTAGATATCTATTTAGACAAGACCCAAAGAGGGAACGAGGCATCAGAACACACAAGTTTTATGTATTCTGACACCCTTAGCAATTCACCATGCTAAGTACCCCTCCATAATTTTCACTTGGGCTGCAAGTTTCTCGGATGCATTAGGACAAATATTATTTCAGACATACACATTAGTGCAGAAAACCTCCCCCTATTCTCTTATCCACCTTTGCAAATGCACTTCAAATTCAGGTGTGCCTTTTTAAGGACTACCATCCAAGAGTGTTGGGCTCTTTTTTTAATCTTTACAGGAACGTATATCAACAGGTAAGAGTCCAACCACAAATCAAGAGAGATTTACCTCCTACTCCCCTACTCACAGCCCTGGAACAGCCCGTTACAAACCGAAAGTGTAACAAGGCAGCCGCTGAGTAATGCCAAGGGATTACAGCAGTTCAGAGGTTCTCTGTAGCTGTCAGCTCTTGGAAAAGTCGACCTTCCTCTTTAAGCAACCCAAACCACTACCGACCAAGCAAGGATTTTACCACTGCCTCTCACGGCATCACTCAGCTGTTACACACGCTGCAGGCAAACACCGCACGCATCTCAGCGCTCTGCCAAGGCAAGTTGGTGGGAAGAGGGAAAAACTTTAAACGTGCCGTAACCTATTTCGCTGTTTATGTAAGAACCGAGAGAGAGCAGCTTTCCCACGACTTTCTTTAAACTTCCACTGAGGAACTGCTTCGCCTCCAAAGCCCCGGCTCGCCCCGGCCGCACCGAGCGGGACCTGCAGTCCCTGGTCCCGCTCCCTCCACCCTTCCGGCTCCGGGAGCCGCCGGGCACCGGGCACGGAGCGAGAGGGGAGCAGGGGGAGGGCAGGCGGCTCCCGGAGGAGCGCGGGGGGCTCGGGGCAGGAGGGAGGGCCCGGCCCCGCCGCTGCCCCGCGTCCCTCCGGCGCGGCCGGGCCCGGGCAGCGGCCCGCGGGGCGCCCCGACTGTGCTCGCGCCACGGCGGGCGGGGCTCGCGGGTGAAGCTGCGGCCGCCCCAGGGCTCGTCCCGCCCCGGTTCCAGCCCCGCCGCCCCTCACGGCCGCCCCCTCACCTGGGTCGGAGCGGCACCGGCCGCGGCCGCCGCCTCCCGCTGCCCCGGCCACAATGGCCGCACGGCGCTCCGCACGGCGCGCCTGCTGACTGACAGGGACGCGGACCAATCGCGATCCTCCGCCGGCGGAGCTCAGCCAATCGAGCCTCGGGGGCGGGACCTACCACCCGCTATATAAGGGAGGGCGGCGAAGGACCGCAGTGGAGAAGGGTGGGCAGCTCGGCCCCGCCCCCGGCGTGACGTCATCGACAGGCATGACATCACAACACACGTCATTTTGGCATTGTGGTTGTGACGTCACTTCACAGCAGCAGCACCACGACATGGCCGGTTGGTGGCTGGTGGCTCCTCATAGCTGCAGGGAGAGGTCCTTCATGAAGGAAACACCTCCCCTGTATCAAGAACCCCTCCAAGCAGCACAGCACAGTGATGTCACATGTGTTGGTTTTCAACCCCACTCAAAAACCATGACCTTTCCACCCTTCACCATGCCACCCCCCCCTTGACACTAGGACTGCTTGTTTTTTAAAACAGGTGCTGTCTAAAAATAAACTCAATTTGCCACCTCTCCCAGGACTAGTGAGAGCTTCAATTCCCCTGATTTCTATTCTAACTGATGGTTTTAGAAAAACACACTTGTAATTTTTTTAATAAGTCAATTTAATGCATTATATAGACTAGATGACATCAGTATTCCTTGATGGTTTTTTAAAATATTTTTATAGTCTTTTTAATATGAAGAGGATACTAATTCTAGACAGAGAGTAAAAGGAGTCTTTGCATTACTTACCAAAACATGTCAGATACATAGTTACATGTTCTTGGGACCTAGGTCAGACTAGGACTATGCTTTTCCTTATGATCTGAGCTCTTTTATGTGGTTATAAAAAGTACTATACCAGTTTCCAATAAGTAGCTCCTATTACAATCCAGTGTGATACTCTCAAGCTCTTAACCTACACAAGCATTCAAACAACTCCATTAAGAACTCAGCCTGCAGAGGAACAGCGTAAAGAAACTTTTACTGGTCAAGTTTTTAGTTAATAAAATGTAGAAAAATTAAATATTATGCTTTCTGATCATTTGGAAAAAAAAAAGAACACTAAAGAGCAGAGGACTTCATCTGTGTATCTCCCTTATTTATTTGGAGGTTTATAAGAACTTCCCTACTGGAAGTTAGTTCACAGTTAGCACAGTGTGCTTTTGCAAATGTATATATTAATAAATGGAACTTTATCCCTAGCTGGAAGATGTACTGAGTATTCTCTTATGTGCCAGTATAGGGTGTTAGAGTTTCTTTTATATAAATTCTAATATCTGGAGTTTAGATACTATATATTAAATGCAAGTTTATGGCAACTTTTTCTTGGCCAAGGAGGCAACTTTGTGACCATGAGTAGCATATGTAAAAACACAGGCACAGAGTCTCTTTTCACCTGTAGGAAATTTCTTTCCACATTCATCTACCTCAGCAGAAGGTAAAAAGCAAAGGTTTAATCAACAGCTGGTGTGAACAACAGTAGAACCTACAGGGATGACATTGCTGTGTCAGTACACCTCTGGAAAACATCTCAGATCTGAGATGTGGAGTCACCAAGTTAAAAACAAACAAACAAACAAAAAACTAAACAAAAACACACACACACACAAAAAAAAACAAGCCACAAAACAAGAAGAATTTTATCATCTTTTAATAGCATTGTAATTTCATTGTACCCTCTTCAAACCAAAGTATCATTTGAAAGACATCCAGTTCCCTTATTCTGTTGCACTGTACATGTTATGCAAATAAGAGCTAGGGTGGCATAGAAAACAAATGTTGTTCTAGCTGTTCAAATTAGTTGAAAGAAGCAGAAATTTAGAACATAGCTGGGAATTTACAGCCACAGAATAACTTTGCAAATGACTGGTTAAATATGAAACACAGATGTAAAGGGGAGGAGAGAAAGGTGGGGAGGAAGAGGGACAACAAATTTCCAGTTTGAGGCTGAAGAAGGGAAATCCCCAACAACTGTACATAAGTGTCAACATGCTCAGTATTTACATTCTGAGCATTAACAATGTTACAGATAAGCAATGTACTAAAAAAAATAACTTAAAAAAAAGCTATACAATTGTAGTTATAAATACTATATCTTTAAAACTAGTTAAGTAGTGTAGGCTAAAAAAATGTTCACAGTTACTCTGGAGAGAGCTGTACATATATATATATATTGCACAGTAGAAAAGTTCATTCAGTATACCATGTGTAAACAATTTTTATCTTCTTTGGCAATTCCAGGACTTAGAGAAATATTTGCTGTGAGCAAAAGCACTTGGGTACAAGGCACATCAAAAGCTTTATAAGCTGCAAGGTAAATCCTTTTGACACTTTCCAGTCAGCACTGTCATTCTCTTTGGAAAAAACATGTACCTATCAATTGAGAACAATACATTTCTACAAATATAACTCAGAGGTCTGGTGACAAAAACATCAGCTGTTCTTGGCTGTTATTCTACAGTAACAGATTTGGCCAAATTTCTTGGAAAGTCCACCTAGAATGAAGAGACAGACTTTCAGTATTGACAGAGTAATACTGACATTCTGCATTTGACAGTTCGTTTAGTGTGTTTTTTCAGACTTCCTAATGAGTTCTGCTTTATTCTAGGCACATTAACACACACAACAGACTATAGATCTGCAGATAATGACTTGCAGCTGAATTCATCCTTGCTTCCAAAACCCTCCTAACAAATACAGATTTGTTTTGCTCAGGGTACCCCTCCAAAGCCATCATCATTATCAAACTGACACACCTACACATCAGCAAACCAAGCTGTAGAAAGCATTGACCTATTTTAGGTTAAACTACAATATCACATTTTAAGATTTAGTTCTCTAAAAAAGTCCCATGTCTATTCTTAACTAATCAAATTAACAAATTATCTTTATAATTTTTTTAGAAGGATAGCAATTTAAAAAACACAGAACTGAAGAACTGGCACTGAAATGCCACCTGTACCACCATATTCATGATAAGCTCCTCTAACTGTTATCATAGTTCTCTGCTACATATGCCATACAACTGGGTCTCTCACTTTACACTGGTAGGAGGAAGTTCAAAACTGCACTAACTGGAGTGTTAAATATAGAAAGCACTTACATCATATCCTCTGAGAACAGCCAGGTGGAATGAAAGCAGCTGAAGAGGAATAACACTCAAGATTCCTTGAAGGCAGTCAACGGTATGAGGGAGTTCAATGGTTTTGTAGGCAAATTTTGAGCTTTCTGTGTCTTCTTTAGAACACAGAATGATTGGACGACCCTGAAAATACAATTTTGCACTGGTAAGTGAAGAGCCAACCTAGAACTGCTTTGAAATATTGGTTCACAGCATGCCTGTCTATGTTTGAAGACACTCAAGTGTCTAACAAAGGCAATGCCAGTCTAATGACTTTTGCCTTTCACTGTATTGTGAGACTTGAATGTTTTCACCTTGCAGAGTTTTAACATTATTCCATTTGCTTCAAAACAAAAAAAACTAAACAAATAAATGACCCACATGCAATCTTTTTCACTGCTAGTCTTAACCTGTAATGACAACCCACAATGCAGATGTAGTACCTTATTCATAACTTTATAATTAAAATAAAATCAGCAGTACATCCTTTTTTGGAGGCAGAGCCAGTAGCAATGCAATGTGCACAATCTCTTTTCCTCTGACACTGTAGTAGTTAAATATCCTACCTGCCGAGCAGTGACCTGTTGCAGAGCATTCTGGCACTTGGTGAAACAGGGATCCTTCATTATCACCATGATAACAGGCATTTGTTTATCTATTAGGGCTAATGGCCCATGTTTTAGCTCACCAGCCAGGATCCCTTCAGAGTGCATATAGGTGATTTCTTTTATTTTCTGGAAAAAAAAAAAAAAAAAGAAATGCCATCAAGTTACTGGTAAATCAGTGGAGAAACAGCAGCCACAAGAAGCAGAACAGCAAAGCTGTACCTCTGCCCCTTCAATGCAGACATGTGGTATCAAGTTGGTATTTTCAAAGATCAGTTAGTGATAACACATGGGCTGTCTGCTGGGATTTCCAGCAGGCTGGGGGTGGAAGCAGAGCTTGCCCAGGTACATGCATTTGCAGATAAAGAACTGGAGTAATCAACAGGGACTTTAAGAACCAAACCCCCAGCACAACCTTGGCTGATGCAGTCTATCCTTAACACTGCAAACTCCTCTGAGAGGTGGGTATGTGTCTGTCCACCAGAATGCTCATAACATAATTCATGAGTTTCCTTCACAAGCATCTCTTCTCAACACCAGCACATTGGGTTTTCTGAGGTTATTTTCAAATAGATCAGTAGTGTAAACTGTTAGGTTTTTGGTTTTAAATAGACCCATTAAACACTGCATTTATTACGTGAAAGAAACAAGAAACTGATATAGTATCCAGGTTCACCTTATGTATGTGTTCAATTAAATGCTCCTAGTTATAGATAACAGCTTTACTGCAGCAAAATTAAGTTGTAATGAAATATTAGAAATAACCTATGTTGCAGAAGCCACGAAATCTCATTTTAAATAACATTCTACAATATTGAGAAGTTCCTACCAAAGCTCCTTCCAGACAAGTGGCGTAATTATACCCACGACCCATAACCAGCAACGATCTTTGTTTGTACAGTTCAAGAGCCAAATCGTGTATCTTCTCATCCAAGGACAAGACTTCTTTAATCATCTCTATTGAGGCACAGAAAAAAAGCATATTAATTTTTTTTAACTGGAAAAAATAGTTTGCTTGTAGTAGCATGTTCTAATTATCTAGCAGAACAAATACACTTAATAGAATTCAACCACTAACTTAGTAACTTTGACTGCAGTTTAAGGATATTTTCTCCAGCCTTATTTACAGTAATAAATTTAAAGCTACTATTGGTTTAAGCAGTGTTCATGCACCCCATTTGAGTTTCTAAAGGAAGTTGTGAACATCACTTTTAAAGTCACCTTGAATTAGTTTCCTTTTATCTATCCTGATTTAAAGTGGAAGGCTTTAAAAAATTCAAACTATCAATTTAGGAGATCAAATAGTTTTTCTCATACAAAACTATTTTATTGTAATTAGAAAACCCAGCCCATGAAAATTCCAATCTTCCTGCCAAGTTTCTTGGAAGGGCACTTGTAAAATTGGCAAATGGTGCAGAAACGAGTAGTGAATTTTTCTCATATTGTCTCCCTTTCAGTAGGTGGGGGAGAGTGAAACTCAAATGAGAAAGAAAAATCCCTGAGTAGTATTTTATATTGCCAACATCCCCTATGCCTCCTCAAACCCAAAATATCAATATACCTGGCAAAGATTTTAGTCCACTAATGATCTCCTGTCTCCTTTTCTGCAAGGAAATTCTGTCTTCAGACATCATTAGGCCAAACATTACAAGAGACACGAACTGGCTGGTATAAGCCTGCAGACAAAACAAAACCTTTAACAGCTAAGTCTGCAGAGAGTTAATATGACCTCAGTTTGAAGTGCTACAATTAAAATTTTAATTGGATTCCACAGGGCTGAAACATGAAAGTCAGACACTGAACAGCAATTACCTTTGTGCTTGCCACACCTATCTCAGGTCCTGCATTGATATGTACCCCACAGTCAGTCTCCCTGGATATTGAGCTTCCAACTGTGTTTGTGATGCCAACTGTCAGAGCACGATGTTCTTTACAATACCTCAAGGCCATAAGTGTATCTGCAGTTTCACCTGGAAAACATTTACATCTTGACTTCAGGTTGGCAGAGGACAGTAATGATTCCTGAAGAGCATAAAATTCTACGTAACTGTATTCCCACCCACGCAGTGCAAAATGCGATGGAAAGCAATCTTACAGCACACATTCAACAATAAATGCAGCTCACCTGACTGGCTTATGAAAAAGCACACATCATCCCTGAATACAGGCGTGTTTCTATCCAGGAAGTCACTGGCAAGTTCCACCATCACTGGTAATTCAGTTAATTCTTCCAATACTTGTCGAGTCTGTATTCAAGCAGCAACACAATATTTGTTACTATTGCCACCCATTAATGTCTGGGCATCTTATGATTCAGAGATAATCTAAACGGATTCTTATGAGAAAAACTGATAATTAGAGCTCACCAGAGCTTTAAAAACCAAGGTGAAAAAAGTCAGCTTCTAGCATGGCAAGTTAATGGGCATTGGAGCATCAATAAAGAACATGGCACAAAGGAAAACTAAATAAAAGGGTGAGACCCCTCAATGAAATACAGAGTTTGAGATAGGAGAAAAAGCAGATGAAGAGCTGTTGTCTAAAACCTCAGCAATTAAGAGTTATGTGTGCATTTGAGCCAAGGCTGAACATACAGCTACTGCAGCGTGGTAACTGGTCCCACAGCCAATAATGATCAGTCTTCGGCACCTTCTGATTTCTTTCAAATGATCCTTCAGCCCCCCCAGCAAAACTGCAGACAAATAAATATGCATATATCAGTGGTGCATTTTATTTTCCAATTGGTATATTTACAATTTTCAAGCCCAGTGCAGCCTGAACACCTGCTCTGAGTTACCTGTGCTGCTCTCGAAATTCACCCTTCCTCTCATCGTGTTGACAACTGATTCTGGTTGCTCGAAGATTTCCTTCTGCATGAAGGCACTGAAGTTACCTGTTTACAAAAGCATGACATGGTAACGCTTAGGTTTGTTATTTTAAGCCTATTCCATATACAAAGAGAACTTTTAAGACAACCTGTGGTAGCGAGATAATTTGACTGTATCAGCTTAAACAAAACCTTAGGAATAGGCAAGAAGAAAGGGAGGACTGGTAATTCACTCTGGTTGGTTGATTTCATTTCCCAACACTGACAAGGGAACTAAATTAGTTTTTAAGGAAACTTTTGTGTTCTGCATAAATTCTTAGTTTACAATCAAACTCTGCCAACAATTACAACATGTTAACATTAGTTACATTTTCACTAAATACTGAACTGAATAGAAGCATCTTTGACTTTTCCAAGGCTAAAATGGATAGAGTGCCAGACTGCCCATCGTCTCTCAGTCTTAAAATTTGGAATTGTCAGCTCCCAGTAGAAATAACCTAAATATAATTTTCACAACAAATTAAGAGTTTTCTGCCTTATCTACTTCACAAACAGTAACCATCCATCTTTTATGATATTCATTTACAGATGTTTCAACCCACCCTTCATGATTTGCTGCAATTCCATCTGCAAGGTTTGGATGGCCCGGGAAGGATCATCAGTGGCCGAACGCTCCAGACGGTGAATGGAGAGCTTCCCATCAGTTACTGCTGCAATGTCATCATCTTCTAGGAAAATCACTCTGTTGGTGTGCTCAATGATAGCACTGCAGAAAAAAAACAGAGGCAAAACAAACCTGACACATCAGAGCTTGTAATAGTAAAGCAATTAAATATGCCACAGGAGCACTTCCAGCCACGCTTCTGTCTCTTCCTTTTGGGCACAAATGCAAATAGAGCCATCTCAAAGGCAATGGCTCCATCTGCTGCTCCTCCTGCACTCTCACAGCAACCCAGAGGAGGAGGCTCAGGAACCACTGCAGGCCGTTCCTGCTGATCTGGTCTTGCCTCCCTGGATCCCTGAGGGATCCCACTAAGGTCCCTATCTTGTTTCTGACATAAATGTGCACCTGATGTCCAGGTATCTGCCAAGCTTGGAACCACACCACTATTTCCTCTTCTGACACCACAACCCAGACTAACCTATACTCTGCCCAAATATTCAGCTTATATTGTCCATTTCTACTCAAATTACTTTCCTGCACTGGAAGTATTTCACATAGAGGTCAGCAACTGGCTGCACTTGTTTGAAGCTCAAATGCTGGTGACAAGCCTTCACATTTTTCACGTACCTGAGCCTGGGGGCTTTATGAAATTACCTGAATTAGAAGCTATTCTATCAGAAGGCAGTTGTACAGCAGCAAGACAGCATAAGATTTCCAGAACTATCTCACTTCTAAACAAGAACCAGTATTTTCAGAAAAGTTTAAATACTTCTACTACCTTGCATCTGAAGCAAAGAAGAATTCTACTGCCTTATCCCCAACAGCATGAAGGCAGGTTGAGCTGTCCAGCCTTTTCACTCGGGAATTGCAGATGTTCTTCACATTCTCAATGTTGCCTATTAAAGAAACCAGATATTTTAAATGCAAGACCAGTTCTGTTCAAGTCAGAGATTACAGATCATACAGGTTTGGGATACCACAGTTACACAAGTATTTTGGGGATGGGTCTTTTACATGAACTGCACATTCAGTAGTATAAAAATATAATATCCTTAGCTAAGAAGCTATTTGGGGCATCAGCTGGTACTTTTACAGTACAAAGACCAATTAACCTGATTTCTAATTATAAAATAACAGTAATTTTAGTTCTTAAAAATAATCGACTTACATGTTCTATACAAAACAGGAATCTGTTCAGTTGAAAGCTTGTACTTGCTCCTTACCCCAATGAGCAAAGGACTCCCCCTCCTACAAAAGGGAAAACAAGCAAGTTCATGAAGAGAAACCTGCACACAAAGAAGTCAAAGGACATCTGTGAAGTTGAAAGACAGTATCCCATCTAGCTTCCTAAGTAGGAAGAGCCTCCTCAACCATGATCCTAAAGCCATTACATGGCAGGAGTTGAATAAGCTTGGCTTGCTTCTGTAAGATTTGCCAAATCATTACTGCACCTCTGAAATTGTAGAGTATTAAGATAATTTTTTAATTATATGGGTCACATGCCACAATGAAGACTTTATTTAAAAAAAAAAATCACAGAAATAAAAGGACAAGTCACCCTCCACCATCACCTCAGAGTACAAGACTAGTTTCTCTAAATACCCTCAGTCCTAAAAACCCAAACCTGAACCACATATAGAATAGTTCATTTCAGAAGATGTTCTTCAGCTAGAGTGATGGTACAGCTGCCTGTTCCACAATTTTAATGCAGTCCTATTTTAGACCACAGAAGCAATGGGCTTTTGGGTTATAGTATAAAACAGGCTTTATTTCCCACTGCTACTTCATTTGCTATTTTAATACCCATGCATTTCCTGAAAGTTGTTTTCCAAGTCATAAATAAAAGTAGAACTTAAAGAAATCATAAGTGCTGTGACAACTATAGAACACTATTTGTATAACCTATTACTCTGATGGCCTTTTAACCAACCTGAATATACCTATCTCAGTCTTTACTCCATGTGAAGTAGAATTGAACAATATCCTTTCCATCCCTTTTTTGATATAGGATAAATGCTAGCACACTCTTAATACAACTTTACAAACAGAAGATACGCTGAGTTTCTTTATTGACTTTTGGTTAATTAAGCACTTTACACATCAATATTCTAGTATCTTTAAGAGATGTTAGCCTTTTTTAGCCTAAAGCATGAATTATGTATAAAATTGGACTTATACTAACCTGGTAGCAACAGCTTCACCTGGGTAATGGATGCTCTTGAAAACCAATGCAAAAGCACCTTCCTGGAAACCATGAAAACAAAGAGAGAGAAAAAAAAGACATCCTCAGCAGCTTATCTCAATTAGTTGCATCCCATTAAACTGGGGCCCCTCTCCCTGAAGAGGCTCTGAAGGAACACTCTTTACTGCTATCAGGAATCTCTTCCTGGAGGGCAGACTGCACCTTTAAAGGAATTGGCCGTGGAGCAGAACAAGCCAACATGGACATAAGCAGTGCAACAGCCGAAAGATCAGGAAGTGAGCACTTAGCCTCTCTTTAAAAATAAAAACAGCAACTTCTAGGGTTATGAAAATGTCAGACATGTTACTCATAATCAACATGAAGACTGTTAGACATTTACTTTTAGTAAGACTTTTAATAAGAATGCACATGTAGTGCATTATCATGCATTTTCAGCTAAAAATGTGGAGTTGCTATTTCTAGTTTAAGCAGCAAATTCTAGTTAATGGATTTCAGAAACAAAATGCACACACCAAAAAAAAATCCAGAACACGAGAACAAAAGCCAGAAACATCTCTGTAGTACTAACACAGCTGGCAAACTGGAGGAGTATTCCAAAAGCAGGAGGAAAGGCCCCCACACTTTGCAAGCAGAGGAGAGACGGTGACATTTCCTCCTCTTGTGGAAGGGCTCCAGTCAGACTGTTCTGCCCTTGTTCTGTGGCCAGGTGAAGCCACCCTTCCCCTCAGCTATGTGCACCACTATTCCCTCCTGACCCACACAGGCCTTCACTCCGTGTGTATTCCAGCCCTGCTCCAAGGAATCCTACAGAGCTGCTTTAAAGAGGAGACAGGGGAGGTGAAAAGAGTGTAAGAAACTGCAGGAAGGGGAGGAAAAACATCTGCCCAGGGACTGGGGGAGGAAACAAAGCCAGCTTTCTCCAAGTTTGCAATGCAGCTATCAAAGTTTTCAAGCATTCACATACTAAGTAACAGTAGATTCCCACTTCACAGTCTGGAAATCAGTACAGTTTGTCAGATCTAGTTCCAAATAGGGGAGCCAAGGTATTGGCCAAACTTGAATCACAGCAGTGTTTTAACATGATCAGAATAGCCTTTAAGAACACACTGCCCTTTATGAAAGATTTCAACCCCCAGAGGCTCCTATTAATTTTTTTTTAATTAAACTTCTTCACTAAAAAAATGTGATAATCTCTTGCTTAAGAAAGAAAAACCCAGACAACAAAAAAACTCAACAAACCAAACCTACTGCTGCTGCAATTTAAAGATTTAACACTGAAAAGCCTTTGAACTCTCCAAAATTTTAATCTCATTTCTTGGTCTATTAAGCATTGTTTAGAGACCTAGAAGTGTTATTTGCAGCACCTTCTAAGAATTCCTGCAGAGGTTCTAAATGCATAAATGCAGAATTTGCAGGAACCTCACAAGTAACTTGTAAAGTGGTACAGGAAAAAAGCAACGTCCCACTTACCAGCTGTTGAATAACTCTTTCTACCAAGGCTGAAAAACTGGTGTCCTCACTCTCTCTGTTGTCATACATGTATTTGATCAATTTGGGGATTGTTTCTGTATCTGTTTCAGATTCGAATTCGTAGCCTTTGCTCTCCTGAAATATCATATAAAAGAGTAAAAAGCGTGTTCATCCTCAGACAAGAAGCATTGAAGAGTCTCTCAGCTGCCTCTCACCAGAAACTGCACAGGCAGAGCACTACATTGGACCAGTGGATATAAATCACTATAGACAAAATGTAAGGACTTATCCTGTCATAGGATAAGTCTCTTTGGGAAATACTGTAATAAGACAGGTAGTAAGACTTGCTTAGCATCTGTCAAGAAACAAAGAGACAGAAGGGAGCCCACTCCACACACCCTCTCAGAGAGTCTGAGGGCACAAACTGCTACTCTACTCATATATGCTTCACATTTAGGATTACAAGAATATATTGCACTTCACTAGCTACTGAGTATTTTTATTAGGCACACTTCTTCGCACTAATATTTTATAAATTATATTAAGAAACTTGAATTCAGATTCCACCAAAGTCATGAAAGATCTGACAGTAGTTGGTGGAGCATTTGCTTTCTTTTAGAACCCAGTTGGCACAGACTCACCAGAAATTTTCTCAGGTCCTTATAATTTGTGATGATTCCATTGTGGATAACAACGAATTCTAAAAGAAAGAATACACACATTCATGAGCAGTGAATAATTCAGATATTTAACTCAGAACACAAAATTAAAGGGAACAAAAAAGCCCTTAAGAGTACACTCAAAACTACCTCTTCTAGCTTTCAAACCTACAGTTTATCACAACATAGACAACAAAAGCAGAACCTTACAGATTCTGACTGCATATGAAGGCAGTTCCAAATCATGAAGGCAGTTCTAAACTACACCTATTAGAAGAGAATCAAGCCATCTCAAGTAAAAAATTATATGAAATCTCCCTTTTCTGGGCCAGGCAATATTAACAACTTCACATTTTTAATCTTACCTTTCATAACAAGAATGTTGCACTTTGACTAACTTGCAATTTTCAGAGAACAGATTTCATTAATTTTTTACAGTGTTACTTTAGCCTGAGAAGAGAATATTTTCTTGTAAAAGTGTCTAGAATGGCAACAGCTCAGCCCCAGTATAAAAAATAGATACCATAACATTAGTAATAACATATGTGCTATGTGGATTGAATCATTTCAGATTCATACAGTTCAAGCCCTGCAGAGATTACGTACCATTCCTTTTATCTGATCTCTGGGGGTGACTGTTTATTGCACTTGGTACTCCATGGGTTGCCCAGCGAGTATGAGCAATTCCAAAATGTGTTTCAAAATCTGTTTTTGAATCCAAGTCATCTTGTTCTATAAATGAGAAATTCAGTTTACTGAATATTTAATGCTGCGTCTCTCTCTCTCTCTCTCACACACACACACACACTGAGTAAAACACAAAGAGAATTCCTACAAGCAAAAAATCTAAAAGTTATCTTCTGGCTTTTTTTTTTTTTTTAAACCATTTGCTTTCTCAACATTACACTTCAGAAAGTTCAAGCTACTGTGATTAAAACTTTGTTTGCCAAGGCTGGGGCATTTTCAGCCCATACCAACAGCCAGGCTAACAGACCCCATTACTACAAATTATAGTGTAAACGTATTAAAACACAGCTTCAGTTCTTCACAGATGGAAGCACTGCATAAAGCAGATTGTGATGACAGCCAGCTGCTTAAATGGTCGTAAATTCTGTCACAGTGCATGTTTCAGCATTTCAGCCCTCCAGCACAGAAGTCACGTGAGCAAAGCACCAAAGGAGCCCAGGTTTTGAACAAAGAAGCAACCAAAAGAGGGGATAATTTCACAGTGCTATATCTAAAGATCAGCTTGCTTTTAAAGTGCAGGTTTGAGGGGCACAAACAGTTTAACTGATATTGGATCTCGCAATGCAGCTATTTCTGATACAAAACCGTAACTGCAATTTTATGGTCTGACTTTCTGCTGAGATGCAGATTATATCTGACTGGGAGGCCAAAGAAAAGGGATCATTTTTAAGATACTTACTGTACAACTCTTCTTCCAGGGCCTTTACTTTTCCTCTTTTCTTAACTAGTTTGATGAATCTTTCTTTATCTTCATTATTATTCCCATCAATTGCCACTCCTACAATATAGGACACAGTCACAAGTGTTATTTAAAACATTAAATACACTGGATGAAGAAAAGACTGAGAAAATACAGAAAATACACCACTGAAGCAATTCTTTTTAAATTATCCTTTAAAGGGATATATTTGAAGTCTGTTGCGAGACTTACGTGTGTTCAAATGAAAGTACATGAAGCCTCTATCCACTGCATAGATCAAAACATACATGACCCATCTCAAATTTTGCTTAAGGACAGTCTGAAATATTTTGCCTGATGAAATGAACCACCTCAAACTTAAATACAAGTTTAATCTTCCCCATCCTTTCACTGGGACTCACATGCACAGAAAAGGTCGAGGCACAAACTATATGGCCCCGTACAGAGATCTTCTTCCTCACACCCTGTTTGTTCTGCTCATGTGTACTAAACCTCAACCATCTAATTACAGAGCTAAACACCCCATTTAAAGTCCTGAGGAAAGCTGAAGTACTCCAAGAATCAACATGATTAGTTTTGATCTGGTAATCTGTGGAATAAAGAAAGAAAAATCCAACGTGCCAGACATTGAAAGTACCCAAAAAAGTCATGCAATGAGCTCCTAGTTGCTAAAAATTAATTTGTTGAGTTGGTTTACATACCTGCAGAGTCATATCCTCTGTATTCCAGTCTCTGTAATCCTTTTATCAGGGTTTCATATATTTCCTTCCGAGTACGAGGCACTCTGTAGTTCAGATAAGCAAAAATTCCTGTTTAAAGAGAAAAGGGGAAGGAGGGGGGAAAAACAGCAAAGATTTTTTTAGAATTTGCATGCCTTCTGACTCAATTTAAAACCCTTTAAAACTAATATCAAGGGGAAGCCCTAGAGGCACCCAACCTACCACTTAGTACAATTCCTCCTAATGTGTTTTTGAATGGAAAGAGTTCAAATACAATAAAGGACTAGGGACCCTCATTTTCACCACACAAAACATACACTTTCCTGGCCAGCTTCCCTTTCCTCATGTTACCCACCAAGAGTTAAACAGTGAGGAGAGGTTAAAAAAATTCTACTCTTCACGAAAACCACAGCTGAAAATGGGAACATTGTGATCTATTTCATATCCAGACATTCAAAGAAGGAATATATTCACCAGGACTAACACAAGGAGACTTTTGTAATCCAAGTCATGGCCTTAAATACCCATGGGTAGGTACTACGCACAACATCCATTTCTGAAAGGCTCCAGCTTAATCCTCCATACAACAGGCACTTCAGCAGGAAGAGAACAGGGAAGAAAACATGAAGGAAGGGCAGAAGTCAATAGGATAGGACAACAAAGGAAAGAAACAGAAGGTACAAAACGGGGTCACCCAAAAAACAAGCACTCGCCCTTTGCGCTGCCTCAACACAATGGTGCTGCCAAACCAAACTCCGAGACACGAGATCCCTGTGCTTGCCCCCTGCTACTCAGGTCAGGTCCTACAGAGGCATCACAGGGAAAGACATGAACTCTCTCCTTGCCTACTTGGCAAACAGAGCCTGGAAGAGTCCGAAAGTCTGATCCCTCTTCTCTTGAATAGAGCAGTCATGGAACAAGAAGAGGGCTTTTTAGTTTTGGGGTTGGTTCCCCACCCTAATTCTTTTTTTTTTTTTTTTTTTTTGGAAGGTAAAGGTACACAAGCTTTTTTTTCATTAGAAGGATTTTGTGGATGTTGTTTTATATTTAGAAAAGGTGTAATAAAGGGTCACCTGCAAAGGAAAACACAACCATTCCTTTTCTCTGCCTACTGCTCTTCCTGGGATTCTGATATTTATAAGGATACATTAGGCTCTTTTACTAAGTTTTGCAAATCTGTACCCCAATGAAACAGAAACAACTATTTCAATAGTTTCTTCAAGCAACAAGTCAGGACCGGAGACTACAGTTAGAAAAAAAACAGACTTCAAGAATTCAACAGATAAGCAGTTCAGACAAGTGTTTTAGATAGGGAAAGCCTTTGTTTGAAATTTAACACCCTCTTCCCTTTCAATTAAGGCTTTTGAACTGTAAATGGCTGTAGTGAAGAAGCTGTTATAATGATACATCAATAAATCTCCCTTATAAATATTGTTGTGAAGTTGGTTACTCCACTGGTTTATAAGCTGTTAATACTGTTGATTTGACAGTGAGACTACGAGACTATTACATTTGCCTCTGAATTTATTTTGGAAAGATTAGAGCGTGGAAAACGCTTTTCTGCTTTACAAGTGAGATTTATGAGGAGTTGAGCCTAATTATTTCTAGAGCACACAACGTGAACAGAGATATTAAGACAACAGTTGCATTTAAGGAGGTATTTGGGAATTTCAACAGCTAAGTACTGTTCTTCATGGATGCTTTGAAAAATAATGCCTCTGGCTATATACAGTCACTTTAGACTGAGAGCCTGTTGATAATTTTCCTGGACAGATATTTACTGTTCTCTGGCACTGACCACGAACCTCAAGAGCAGTATTCTCCAATTCCTTCAAATAAAAATTTCTCAACATCATTCCAAAAAATTGCCACACACCTCACTTCAGATCCAACTCTACTTTCTAGGCCAGATTTCACAATGAATTTAAGACTCATCAGCCTTGTATGTTCCATGTGGCCTCTGACTACAGAGAGCTCCAGGAAGAACCTTCCTTTGGGATAGTCCTTACAATGCTACCAGTGTGCTGAGACTGTTAAAAAGATCCTTGTTTCCAGGGAATTGTAGCTGCGCTTCCACACAGGTGAATTGGAAAATGCAGAAGTCACCAGAGGCCATTTACAATGAAAACAATAGCTGCAGCCTGACTTCAAGGAATATATTATAAACTCTTCCAGCTAAAGGAAATCAATCTCCCTGTTTCTCTAGTACGTTTCTGTTTTGTGATTTATCCACTTGCATATTTCTTCCCTCCTCAGTCATTATTTTGGCCAGATTCAAAGCACATTGCTCAACTCATTTAGAAACAACTTCTGATAAAGGCTTCTTGTAGCTTCATTCCTTCTGGAAGCACACCAGTATGACTGAATCCTAGTTGAATCATACTCATGATAAGAGTTTCGTGATGCCAGCAAGTTACTTTTTAATGACCTCTCTAAGGTATTAGATCCCATTTCCTGAGCTTGCTCCCCCCTGAGGACACTCGAGTACATATAAACATAAAATCCAATGCAAGCATCTAAAAAGTGTTTTACTAGGGCATTTTTCTCTTGATCTGAGCAAATCTAGTTCATAACTTTCTGTACTTGCAGAGTTTGCACAGAAACACGAACTAGGTCAATCATGTATGGCTTACCTTTAGAATGAGACTAAAAGCAGAAACAGAAGGTTGTTAAAACATCACTAAAACCAGCTTCAATCAGATGCAAACACTGAAAGCCAGACTCTGCCTTTATATTTCTCCTTTCAGGATTGCAAGTAGAGCATCAAGAGGAGGAAAAGTAAATTGAGGTTGTTGTTTTGGGTTTTTTTTGTGGGAAAATTCCACAAGAACTCCTGTGGTAGCAAGACTTCACCAAAATCAAGAAGGGGGCAGCCTATGCTTGAAGTTTGAACAAAATTATTTATTTTTTTAAAAAAATTAAATTATGTCTGTATTGGGGTAAGCACAGTGTTGGTGCCAGAAACTTAGCTTTGAGAAAGTCTCAGTCTGAACTTCACATCCTGATGAAAATCAATTTGATTTAAAATAGGTAGATCAGTTTAAGAGCATCTTAACTATTTTTAAACCCTGCATTATTTTGCTATACTGTCTGCTTACATATGAGTGTGATAACATCTCAATTTTGTTTTCTTAAGAGCATGTTTATAGCATAATTTATGACCTACATATTTTCAAAACATAAAGCAGTGTATATAAATCTTCATGTGCTACCTGAAGTCAGACAAAACACAGTAGGATGCATTATCAGCACTTAAACCAGGAAAGATATGCAAAACTAAAAACAACAAAACCAGTAATTTAGAAACTACTGGTTGCAATCTCAAGAGCTCCTGCACTTCCCACAGCAGATCAGCATAGCAAGCTGGGGGACGTTTTTCACGAGAACAAATGTCACATAAATGGTCTCTCAAAGTTGATAGGAAAAAAAAAACTAGCACTACTCTCACTGCACCTCATGGACTGCTGCTGTTTGCCATTTCATACTGACTCAGTTACTCCACCCCAAGTCAGACGTTTTACCAAGCTCCTTTAAACCCTGTTAACACCCTCATTTCCCAATCATCATATAGTCCAGATTTGCAATTTTATTTATTTTTTTTTTTACATTACCACTACATGTCTCACTGCTTAGTGCTTGCCATCAGTACCTTTGGGTGGCTTAGGCACTGAGCCACGTCTCTCACCTGAAGGGGTTTTGTTTAGAAGACACCAGAGTTTGTCTCACTGATAGCAATCTGTCACGTAGGAGCTCAAACAATAGGAGCTCACACAATATCACCTCGTGTTTCCATCCCAGAGAAAGAGGATTGCTGGGCTCCTTGCTCTTTCTGAGGTTACAGTCAAAGAGGATGTGGAGGCGGGGAAAAGATATCTAACTCGGAAAGCACAATTTTGGGAGCAGTAACTCAACTCACTTTCAGTCTGCATCTCACAAAAGAGGTTTTGTTCATGACGACTAAGTACAAGTGCAAATTTTTTTGCTTTCAAGAGAAGTATCCTTCCAGACCTGAGTGATGTCAGTGACGGGATAGGCAAAGTTTCACTGAAGTTTCCTCCGTGGCTAAATACAATTGCATTACCAGCTTCTGAACCCACACTTTGATTTTAATCTGATCCAAAGTGTATCTAAGCAACTGTATACATGACGTAGGAATTATCTTCACCATCTCATCTTCATTAAAGGAAGGTGGATAAACGCACATCAGTTAAGAATTAGGCTCCTTCACTGCCTTTGTTTGAAAACCACAAAACTCTCTCTATCGCCGCAGCTGGGAAATGAGTCACGATTAATACCTAGTCCTGGATTAGGAAAGACAGAGCCCAGCGCCTCCAGCAGCCCGTGCCTCAGGGGCAGCGGGACCAGGAGGAGCAGAGGTTATCCACCCACCCGGACACCCCCGGAGCAGCCGGGCACTGGGAACAGGGCGATTCCCATCACAAGGTGCCAGGCACGGAGGGCACGGAGGAGGGAGAGTGGGGGGAACTGAACGACCATCGCCTCTCCTTGGGAGAAGGGGCGGGCTGAGGGGCTTCACCTTCACCTGCCAGGCGCTCCCTCTCCTTCCCACCCCCCAAACGGGATGCCAGTCCCGAGCGATCCCGCAGCCCCGGCGCCCCTCGGCTCAGGGACAAAGAGACGCTTGTCCCGCACCCCGGCAGAGGAGGCGCCGGGCTCTGCCCGCTTTGTCCGGCGGGCCCGTCACTCACCGCACATGGTGACACCGCACTGTCCTCCCCGCTCCCAGCACACGCAGCTCCGGCCGCAGACCAGCCCGGGGCCGGCGTTCCGGCTCTTATAGCGCTGCCTCCCCGCCCACCGGCCCGGCCCCGGCGGGGCCACAGCCCCGGAGGGGGCGGTCGGGTCCTGCCCCTGCCCGGCCCGACCCTTGCGAGGGCTGCAGGGAGGTCTGCCGGGCTCCGCACACGGAGAATCACGGAATCCGAAAGATTGGAAAAGACCTCCAAGATCATCGAGTCCAACCTTGGACCGATCACCACCTTGTCAGCTCAGCGCCACGTCCAGTCGTGTCTTGAGCACCTCCGGGATGGGGACTCCACCACCTCCCTGGGCAGCCCGATCCGATGCTTGGCAACCCCTCCCATGAAGAAATTCTTCCTGATGTCCAACCTGAACCTTCTCTGGCACAGCTTGAAGCTGTGTCCTCTCGTCCTGTCAAGACAGAATGAATTCCATGTCCTCATGTCATGCCACGAGGTGACTCAGGCTGGCTCAGGGATTTTTGGTGTGGCAGTAGCACCAGTGAGACCTGGCTGTGTGTCCACGGACAGCATAAGGGGCGGGTTTTGTGCACTAATTCTGGTTTTCCAACTCCCAATTTCATGGAGGAGCAGGACGGGTGGTGAAAGCAGCCCCTCCTGTTGGGGCAACATGCAGGCCTTGAGGCAGAGGGTCTGGGCAGCCCCTCCCTGAGCTGTACAAGGGCACATGCCCCCCTTTCAGCCACAAACATTTACAAACCCACACTCAGCACCCCAGTTCATCTGCACAAGCAGGACAGGGACCACCTGAGCCCATGCTCAGCTGAATGTGGCCACTGGGCTCCACCTAAGGGAGGGCCAAAACTCCTGCTCAGACTCTGAGGTCTCTTCCATGTACTTGGCAAGAAAGAAACTGCTCCAGGAGCCTCTTCCAGCCTCTGCTTCCCCAGCCAGCCTCTCTCCTAGAGGCAGACACCACGAGGATGAGGAAAAAACCCGGCCAATGTTTTCCTCAGGGCACGCCTGAAACTTGTCTCTTATCCCAGGGATCCTCCTCTCCAAACAACTTTTGAAGCAAGTGCCTTGCAGCGCACTTGGACTGCCAGCGTGCACAGAAGCAGCTCAAGCTGCTATTTGAACAAATAGGATTTTTAAAAATACACAAAGTTTCATGATATAGTTTTTCTTCCCTATTAAAAAGGACCAAAATATTTTATAGACCTGATCCTGGTTATCTCATAGAGTTATCGAAGCTCAAGCAAAAGGTGTCTTATTTAACCTAGAACTCAATGGTTCGTTTTCTCTTGCATTTTTTTTGCAGGTAATTTTTTTACATAAAGTAGTGATTCCCTCAAACTTTGTCACTTTTTCTCTTGATGGAGAGGTTGAATGAAGGATGAAGGTTGGAACATCAACATTTCAACTACAAAAAAACCTTTTTGTGTCACTTTAAGGGTAACTGTCTCAATTTTAAGGTAAAACCCAAGATTTATAAATATTTTCAAGTCATAAAATTAAAGAAAACAGTGTTAAAACTCTGCTTTAAATTAGTTTCCAAAAAGGAATAAATTAAGTGTATTTTTCACTGTGTGTGTGAAACAGCTATGACACCATGCTCGGTAAAAACCACTATTGTTTTCCTTCCCCCAGTCTCCCAGAATAAGACCAAACAGGCCCTTGATTTGTCACCATTTCAGTCCCAGCTCTGTCACTGGTCTGCCATGTGACATCAAGCAAGTCACTTTGACACTCCATTCCAGTTTTTCTTGTCTGTTTAGGTAACTTTGCTTCTCCTCTAAAGTAATCTCTGATCTTGTTTCCCCCAGTGCAGCCTGAGCAAAGGGGGACGTTCCTAATCACAGCTAAGTGTGTTAAGCACCACTGCTATTTATATCTATATTAAATTATATACAATTAAGGTAAACTTTTTACTTTCTCCTTGCGAAACATGCATTTTAACTAATGAACGATGCAGACAGTAGGAAAGAAACACTTTTTTTTTTAACATCACTGCAATACTAATTGCCAAAGATCACGAGTCAGAGCCCAAAATTCCAGTCATGCAAGACATTTCATGTTTCCATGTGACATTCCCAGGGAGAAAACTAAACAAAAATGAGACTCAACTGCTAGTAAGAACTACATTAATTAGTGATTAATGTGTCACTTTGATAACTTATCAGTCAACACTTCCCAGACACATCTGTCTGATGCCATTTGGTTTTTTTCCGTGACTTTTTAGAAGTGCATTAGAGAGTACTGTAATTCTTTTTACTGGTGAGTTTGTCTGGCTCAAAGGACATACCTTATAGCACTCAGTGGAATGGGATCAAACTGATCCCATCTCACAACTTCCTAAAGTCTAAAGGCCAAAATATGTGAAAGTATCACTTAATGTATTCAACACAAAGAGGATCCAGCAATTCTGCCGTACTCTGGAAAAGTGCTCTTCTCAGGAGAACATAAAAAAACCAAAACAAAACAGATAGTTTTCACAAAGGGTTTGTAAATCAAAGGTTTCCATTTTCCCACCAGAAGAGACAGGCAACAAAGAGGCCAAGTGGTGCAACTTCCACCAAAGTCTGAACATAAACCTGAAGTGACACTGTAAGAACCAGGAATTTTTGCCCAACTACATCTTTTTTTTTTTTTCTCCTCACAGAAGTGATCAAAATTAGAAGTAGGAAATAGTAGGGCACAGTATGGAGAGCACTGTATCATTGTTTTAGCATCAGGTAATGAGGAAGTTACCTGGGTCATTAGACAAAGGCAATGAAAATCATCATGTGTTTGGAAAGAGAGGGGATTTATGCTGAGGCTCCCTCTGAGCCTAACACAGGTCCTAGTTCTTACAGGATCTATGCTCTGCCCAAAAAAGCAGCCAGTAGCAGTTTAAGGACAGATATTCCAAACTGCATTTGCATATTCAAGAGGTTCAGATGCATATCTGAACACCTTGGTCTGTTCCTTGTTCCTGGACGTCCAAGGGGACTGAATTTCCTGCTGAGGAGTTTCAGTGAATTCACTTGTCCCAGGGAATGAGAGGACCAAACCACCCCCATTAGCAAACAGGGGCAGGAAAAGGTAGTGGATGTGAACTGCAAAAGGGAAAAACTATGATAAATATCAGGAAAAAATCGGGAGGAGCAGTTATGCAATGGAACAGGCTGCAGAGGCTGGTTTATGACCCTTTCACTGGGGACTGGGCTGGAGTAGACCCTGTCCTGTGAGGCGTCACTGAGTGAGTGATCTGTGTGTGGTGTGAGAGATGAGAGGTGACCAAATGGCAGTCCCTTCCAGCTCCTGCACTTCCATGATTATAGCTGGGTTATAAAACTCCTTTTAAATTGCCCTTTTTGGACTGCTGGTTGAGTGGCTACAACAATTTCTGAGAACTAACAGCCTGTTACTGTTGCTAGATTCATACTAGAATACACAGCACAAGTTCTTACATTAACAATGACAATCCATTATTTTAGTTTAAATTATGTATTTAAATATTAGATATAATTATATAGTACATTATTTATTGTATATTTAGTGTTTTTCTTGCTTCAAAATGTGAAAGTTGAGGGTCCAAAAGTAACCATTACAGATCATCATCTTCCTCAACTAGGCTCCTGCACTTCTGCAATATTTATGTGTTACCCTGAATAAAAATACATAAAACATTGAGAAAATCTGAACACTCACCATCACTTTAATTTTGACAAAATAGGACAGAGTTGTTCCCTACCAAGGCTCTTAAGAATATTTGGGTTCACAGCTTGATCTGGATCTCTCCAATTTCTTCCCGGTCTGATAACGGTGACTGCAGTTAACCAGGAGTTACTCCAGTGAAGTTGAATTTCTCCAGTAGGATAAACAAAAGTTAAGGGCTGACCCTGCTGCCACGTGAAGGAGATTGGGCCGTGCATGGTGGAGTGCTGCTGTGCTCCAGAACAGGACCCAGTTACTGAGGAAAGGCCACCCTCCACATCCATCTCAGCTCCACAGCCAGTTTGGAAGACAATCAGCAAGTGCCTCTGAAGTGAAGACAGCAACACCTTTCTTCTGCTGAGAAGTTCAAAAGAGAGGAAAAAAAAAAATCTCATATTGATGGTTCTCTCACTGGAAGTGTCAACTACCTGCTCACTTAGGATCTGTCTAGGGCTAAGAAGCTGGTATTTTCAGTTTAAAAGTATGTAACAGTAATTAACAGCTTTTAATTTGAGAACAGGGGAGAGTTGATGGTCATTTGTTGCTGCCAAGTGATTGCTTTTGAAATGATAAAAATTATGTGTATTAGGAGAAGTTACATGTAAATGTGAATCATCATCATACCTATGACTGAGAATTAGGTAACCTTGATTTAATTCAGTGATGGCTTTTCAGCTGAATTGTCATGAGGAACATGTGTAATATAAAACCAACCCAGCTAATTAACTATATTTTAAATACCTTAAAAACACAAAGGCGCATTCAGTAACAACTGATCTAAAGCATTGTGTTTTAAAGAGCATTAAGTGGTTTCCTGAGGTTTTGATGTAAATTCCTCCTAACGGGAGCTGCGAATAAGTTAAAGGCAAATGTCAGGGAGAAAAAGAAATGCTTGGAAAAGTCTGTAGGTTCTTCAAGCAAGCCAGCTCTTGGTGCTGGATTAGTTTTCTCAGCATGTTGTGTGGTCCTTCAGGGCAAGAGTGAGAAATGCTGACAGAGCAATGCAGCTCTCTGCATACCTGCCCTCCCCTGCCTCATTTTGGGGGATCAGGACCATCTACTCAATATTTTCCATAAATACAGGATTCTCTCAGATTACCTGGGATTGGAGGGAGCCAAGTTAGCTACTCACAGTAGCTGGGAAAAGAATGCCCATTTAAGAAGTCAAAAAGCTTAAAAGCCAAAGATAAAAAAAAGGCACTACAAGAAATCAATTCTCTCCAGCAACACACCAAAACAAGGCTTCAATCAAAGTGTTTGAGCAAGGAGCTGGTTGTAGAATCAAAAAGGTGCTGCAACTGCTCCATATGGCTCATACAGCTACATCACACCAGCCACAGCATCACCTCTTCCTTCTCCACCGAAGGAAAGCCTCACACTCCCTCCCCTGTTCCCATAGAACCCTCCTGGCAGCAACCACCTTCCACAGGCAATAATTCGGCACCTCCCCAGCTGCACTGGCTCACTCAACACCACAGAGCAGGGTGAAGTGTAACTTCTGCACTGCTCTGGTTTGTTTTATTTCTGAGCATATGAACCTTGCTATTGTGGTAAGAACAATTTCATTCCGTTCTTCTCTTGATTTGTTTTCACAGCTTTAATGCTTCAAGGATTTACACTGGCCTTTGAAAAGAACACCTCTGAAGCTAGAAAACAGTTTTGCTGCTGGCTGCCCTCTGGTTTGCCCTTTAAACAGCTCTCTGGCAAGAAGCTTCTGATTTTGCAAATAAAAAACTGTTGTTTTGCAGGACACATACCTGTGTTCTCCACAAAACAAGGCTAAATAACAGTCCAGTTTTCTTCACCATCTCACTCCCAACATTGTTTCTGTCACCACTGCCCAGCAAGAAGCTGCTGCAGCAGCAGCTGGAGTGGACTGAAGGGAAGAAAAGTGCTGGGAATACGAGTTGCTTCCATACAGCTCCAGTTATCAGCAGTTCTAGGCTGAAAGAAAACAAATCCAGGTTTCTAAAAGCAGCCCATATAACAAGATGCATCTGGCTTTACCTCACATTCAAATCTGCTGTCCCTATCACTTCCTTCTAATCAAGATAGGCATCAAAGGACTACATACTGGGAACCTAAACACCACCTCTTCTCCTTTTTCTCCCATCTGTGATTAAAATAAATAAATAGGAGGGAGCCAGATTCAAGTTACAACAGTAATTTTCAGAACTGGTGTATTTAACATTGCAGATGCAGTGTAACTCCTTATTTTAAAACAGGCTGAAAGTAAAGTACCTTGAGTCCAAACACAGGTGACCAGGGTTTCCCCAGCTTTAACAAATACTTTAAGAGTTATGATAGATATGTGATGCTATTATTTAGCAATTGATACAAGTTTGAAGAAAACTGTTCTAAGAGGTGGGTTATTTTCTGTCCCAGTCATAGCTATTGTGCTATGTTTGCTCTTGCCTACAGATTCTATATTTCTCCTTCTTATGAGCTTGACACAAATCACAGCTACAGTTTCTTCAAGTTGTTTTTGTAACAGCTTATGATCTTGTTCTTTTGGCAGCTTATTCAAGAAAAGTGGCATAAACTATGGTTAAATAGAAGCAGTAATTTTCTTTCACTGGCAATGGCCCATCTGTATCTCTGTTTCTAGAGTTTTGGGGTTATTAGATCTGCCATAATCTGCCTGATGTGAAAATCAAGTTGGGGTGCATTTGCACACAGGGGATTCCAGAATAACTTTTCTATCACCAGACACATGCAAAATGTTTTTGTGCAGTTCCTCTATGCTGGGGACTAGGAGCCACTTAAGAAGAAATAATGCAGGGCACAGGTTTGTTTACCATACACATAGTATTGCTATAGGACAGAGTGATAGAGACCACTGAGTAGAAGCCACATGTTGATAAATTAACAAAAACAGTGCTGTACAACCTGTGAAAGTGTGCAGGATGTTGCCCCAAGTTGTCATGAAATGGAGGAAAAGTTGTGCAGTGAAATGGCAGCTCCCCCACGGCATCACCTCAAGTGCACATCCCACACCACCTACCTCTGCCCTGCTGCCCAAACCTGTCCCTGACAACTTCTGCCAACTACACAGTGAAACAACTCTTATGACCAAGCTATGAATTGCACTGTTTTATTGCCAGTAAAAATTCCTTGTATTTTCTCCCCCCCCAATATAGTTTTCCTTCTATTAAGCACAGGACTTTTATATTACAGTAAAATTAGAAAGCCCCTTCGGGGTTCACTTGCTCACATGGACTCTATCTACTCCTAACAGCTCCAATTACTACATGGATTTAGAACTTCATGTTTAGGGTATCCCATGAGATCCAGGAAAGGGTGACATTCCTCTGAGGATGTTTATGCTCTTGCACTGCAAAGTTGCCTTCAGCAACCAAAGTTCCTGTGGTATTGTGATTGGGATCTGGATCCTTTGGTGTGAACATACCAGATGGGGTAAGTTGAGGACAACGGTTTACTTCAAAACTCAATTTTCTGCTTTCAGTCAACCTACCATTTACCTCATTGCATCTGGGCAAGAGGGACGAGGACGGTTTTATTTGTAAAGGTAGTACCTCCACTTTTGAGTGTGCTGGTTTGACTTGTGTGCTGAAACTGAGCACATGTTTCTTAAATGCTTCCTATTGCTTCTACGATTTAAAGAGAAAAAAATAATTATACTAAGTCATGGTAACATGGGACAAAATTTAGAGAAGAATTGGGGGAGCAGATGCAAAAGAAAGTTGCCAGAAAACTAAAGAGGAACAGATGTTTCTGTTTTCTGCATTTTAGTTACATCTTAAAATGAAGTGATTTTACTCGTAAAAAACTCTCTACCTCAGTTATAACATGTAATTTCAACTCAGGTCTGGCACCTTTTTTTTATATGCTGTGCACTTTGACAGCAAAGACAATTTTTTTTTTCAGTGCAGTTGACCAAAACTGGTTGGCAAATTTGAAACCAAAGCAGCTAAATCCCTTATTTGTACAGCTGCACTAGGCTCTCCTCCACCCCCCTAAGAGATCATGTTGCAGGACATCAACTCTGCACCAAGGCAGTTGCCCCCAGGTCCTGCAGCAGGACATGGGATGGTCACAAGTCTCTTTTGGCTTTACAAGCTATGACAGCTCTGCCCTTGTTTTGGAGGGAAGTAGTGCTAAAGTCTCCCAGCCATAGCAATGTTTAAACTGGTGCTTTTACAGCTACAGATACAACATTGCTGCAGCCTAGGAGGGATCTGAATGCAACACAGTCAATTCAGGCTCAGAGCTTGGCCTCAGATATGTTGCTGTAATACAGTTTGATTACATTTAAATTAACTCAAACACAGATAGGTGTTGAATTAGATTACCAACACTTAACAGGAGTGTGTACCTTTATGAATCCACCTGCAATGAAAAATTGAAATTACTTCTAAAAGAATGCAGGCTTAACTTGGATGTTCTAAAAACATCATAAGTTCATGAGAAATTTTCAAATAAGGAGCCACCGTATTTTATATCACATACCTTCCGAGTTCATTTGCAAGAAGCGGCAGTAAAGAAGGCAGAAGGAAGAGCTTCATGGTCTGTTTTGCATCTGCCACTGGATTTTCAATAAGAATTTCCATGTTAGGAACCAAAGGGAAGTGTGTCAGTTCACAAGAAAGCACCCAGCACCCTCGGCACCAAGGACCAGAAATTTGCTACTTCAGCTTCGCAGTGATTTCAATGAAGTGTCATTTGCCTTTGGAATTGGGTCACGCTAAGGAAATCCCAGATAAGAATCTTTACCTTTTCCAAGAAATGGAGGATTATCATCTGCCATAATTACAGATCCTGGTTTACAGAAAAAAAATCCCAATTCCGTTGTCTCTTAGTCACTTTGTTTACTGGCTGTCTCAGTGCAAGGAGCACAGATGTTAAGTGAAGCAACAAGCTGCAGCACTTTCTCTACATATAGACTCAAGATGAGGGCTGCCAGGGGCTTAACTAGTCCTTGGTCTGACTGGTAAGAGTCATCATCCTGTCTGGATACAGGCAAAGCTTTCTTGTGACATCACTTCAGCTTCAAGGCTGCTGTGATGCACCGAGTCTGCTCCCCCCTGTCTGCATGGGAGGGTAACACCTAACACAGCCTGGAAATCCCAGAGAACAGAGAATGAGAAGCAGAAACAGGGATTTTTTTTTTCATTTTTTTAAACGACTGAGTCCTCCAGTTCCAGAGAAGTTTACCCAACACTTCTGAAGCCTCAGGCAAAGCAGTTTTGTTACCCTGTATTTACATAAAGGCTTAAAGGCTTTTCCAGACTAAGGTGTGTGTGAGCCACCTCATTCATGGGCAGCACAGCTTCCAGAAGCTCGTGTTGAAACATCCTTTGTAGCAGATCTACAGCGTGTGCTGAAAGATTTTAGAAGAAAAGGTTTCACGTGCTGGTTTTCTCTCTCCATCTCCCCTTTGCTCTATAGAAAAGAGGTCTCTCCAAGGCCCATTATTTGTTACAGTGTTGCTCGTGCTTGTCATAAAGCTGCTGGCCCTGGAGCAGAGCCCAGGCCCTCCCAGGGCTCAGCATCACAGGAGTGCAACAAGATAGGAAATATTTGTTGCCTGAAGGATAATGGGAAGTAGCACAGCAGGGAAGGATGGATCCTGTGGCAGGCTTGGGGCACAGGATCTCTTAGAAAACACTCTAGAAAGAAGCTGCTGGGAGCTGAGACAATGCCATTGCCCCCCTGAAGAGGGAGAGCCTGGAGCAACAAATCTAGATGGTGGGAATGGATGAAAAGCCTACAGAGTGGAAGAAACAGACTCTGAGGAGAGAGAGCTCCAAGCAGAACCTGGCTAAGAGCTCTGCCAGGCCAGCAGCAGGCCTGGTGCCCACATCAGGAGGGTTGCAGCACTCCTGTACTTTTACTCATGCAAAAAATTTTTCACTCCTGCCAAAATAATTCCACCTTCAGCTTCTTCCAAGCAGCTGCATTATAGAAATGCTGCAGTCTGCTCTCACTAAGTGCCCAGACAACAAAGTCAAACCAATCTGCCCCTGTCTTGAGTCACAGGTTAACATTTGCTGTGCAGTTTTTATTCCTGTGCAAGAGAAAAAGTTCCTTGTAGGAAAAACTACACAGTTTGAACTCTTCAGTGAATAAATTAACATCACTTCTCCTGTCTCCTCCCCTTTCCTTTCCAAGGTTAGCAAAACTGCAGGCTTTAATAGCAAGTATCATGTTGGTGTGCTCCAAATAAACCTGAATTCCAGAGGAGCTCTTAATAGCTCCTCTTCTCAGTAAGGTTTGCTGTCACAGATAAAGCAAATCAGGAAAAAGAAATTTTCAAGTGTTTGATTTTTCTGTCCAGTCACTTCTTCAGTGAAAGAGAGCAAAGAAACTCTTTCACACCCCTCACTATGAATTTTCAGCTCTGTTTGCTTTGACTTTTTGTAGCTAAGCCAAAGAATAATAAAAAAAAAATAAAAAAAACCAAACCAAAACCAACAAACCAACCCACGTCTGAAAATTTCCACTAATGAATTCCAGACTTCTGGACTGCAAAACCATCTGCTTTCTCCCAGTTCATGTTGTCAACAACTAAGCACAGCTGTATGAAGGGTAACAAAATATTACACAGTTACTTGTGTTTCTACACCCCCAAATTTGCAGGGCTATTCAAGAACAGTAGAGAAGCCCACTAGGCCTGATGCAAGGCTTTATCACTACCTTTACCTTTGCAAAAGCCAGCAGCACTACCCTGATCACATTAGGCAGACAGATTACATAAGTGGCCCATCTTCATTGTTTTTGCAAAATCCTATAATAAAGAGCCAGGGGATGGCAAAGAACAGTATCAGGGCTTTTATCCTCCAGCCTGGGAAGCAAGAGTTGGGCTACTGCACATTAGTGAGGTTAAATAGCTCAGTTCCCCCTGTTATATCCAGGCAGCCCAGCAGCTCCAAGGAGACAGTAAGCATGTGAACAAGAAGAGGGTCCATTGGGCTTATGGTGTCTCTCAAACCAAATCTTTGCATTAACACTGCAAACAAGACAAATTCTTCTGTCCAGCTCTGAGGCTGTCAGAGACATCCATCTACAATTCTGCTAATGACTGTGTGCAGTGCCAGGGCAATAGCTTGGTGTGCTACCTGAATGTGCTGCTGACACCTGGAGCACCCCCTGCAAGACCAGCAACCATCAGCCTCCCCCCATCACACCATTTGATGCAAAGAACCCTATTAAAGCATCAGCACTAACTCCTGTCCTTTCTCTCAAGACACTGTGGGCTCTTCAGTGACTCAGAGAGGATCAGGCCCACCTTTCTACTCCTGACCTGCAGACACCAGCTACAGAAGCACAGGGCTCCTGGTCACTCATTGGTTCAAGGCAAGGGCATCATCCCTGAGACTTTATATCCTGAGCCAGCCTCTACCAGTAAAGCACATCTTACCACCACAAACCACACCAGGCAGCCTGATGCTCTTCTTGAATAGGGCAGAAGTTTTACTGTTTGCCTCTGGAAGACGGTTTCTAAGTAAACTTTCTTCAGATGATTCTTCTTCTCCTTTACCTCCAGCCCATTAAACACACCCTCACCAACTGCAGAGGCAAATATGGAGAGGTAAATACAGTTTCAGCGAACTCTAATTCTCGTATTTTTAGGAGATCCATCCCTAATGGTATCTTCTTCCTTAAAGAGTCATAGATGCATTTACAATTTTTAAAGAAACACAAACTAACTAATCAATAGAATTAATATAGCAAATTCAATGCACTGATAAGAGAGCAAGGAGAGCTGACACTGTGGAAGGCTTCCTACGTACTTCTAGAATGTTTTCAACTTTAAAGTTTCCTCACTTCCTTTCTTGCACCCTTTTAAGGCAGAGGGGAGAGAGGCTTTGAGATAGACATTTAGGAACTGAAACCACATATTTAACACAGAGCCTGTCAAATATTTCAAGTCAGAAATATGCAGGAATGCATAAAGACCTTGTGCTTCAATTGTTACAGCCTACATGAAGATATTTTTTCCAGATAGGCTGGGAAAAAGCACAACTCAGAATAGAGCACATCTTTCCTCCTAGGGACAGAGCTCCTGTAAATTTCTGTGAATAAATACTATTTATTTTACCGACTAGCAAAATACAAAACTCAGTCCCAAGTCTTCCTCTCCCTTCTCTGTTAATGGTGTAAACCATAGCTTATTCACTACCTTGAATCTGGTAGGTCCCCATTTGGCTGCTAATACTGAATCAACTTAAGCTTCCCCTTTATCCTCTAAATTGATGGATATAAATGTACAAAAAACACCAACCAACAAAAAACCCCCAAACCCAAACAGCAAAAAAAACCACCTCTCCTTCATAGGCATAACCAGTTAGGTACAATTAGAGAGGAAGTAAAGCCTACAGTCCTTAAATATAGCCAAGGGTCACCCACAATTAAGAGAAGTTCAGCCACACTATAGAGTGATTTACCTGATCTACAACAGCTGAGAGCAGCTGAATTAATTCCCAGATGGAGACTGTCAGCTTTTCAGGGAAAGATCCCAAATACACAGCTGCTTGGGGAACCTTAGTTTCATTTTCCATTGAGATGCCTTAAGGAGTTAGGACAAGATCTGAGCTTTTAGAAGTATGAACTGTGTTTGTGAATGCTGCATCCATCAGGTTCTTCCAAAAACCACTCTTCTGTAAACTGTCTCAAAACTGAGCAGCTCTCATGGAAGTGTTCAGAATGAGCAGTGGCACATGCTGGACACTGCTGCACCAACCACCTGGTTTTGGCTTGCAGCTACTGGGCCTGGCCCCAGGGTTATTCCCTGGATCATCCCTTGAGTTGAAATAGGCAAGAATGAAGCTGGAGCATATTTCTTCATTTTTTATTCAGATTGGTGAATCCTTGGGTTTTATTGCTTCTTATCACCTCTGGGCCAGGTGGTCACTGATTTCACCCAAGGCCTCAGGGAATCTCTTCCCACTGATAATTTGCATCCAGTAGCTGTGTATCTGCTTATGTTCATATCTGTCAGCTTTCCTTAGATAAGCAATCAGCTGTTAGGATAATTCCTGAGAAAGCAAGCCTTTATTGTTAGAAACTTCCAAGCACAGAAGAATAATGGTGGGGGCAGTACATACACCTTTGGGTTGAGGCAAGGGCTGCCTGTGAAGGGCTGCAATCTCAGATAGGGGCCTGTGGCTTTCAGTGAGCAGAGATTTATGTAGGACTGATTATTCACAGCACCTGCACTTCAACATTTGCATTTAGTTTTAGCAGGGCAAAGTGTCTGTTGAGGAGATAAATAAAGTGATAAATAGATACTGTTTCTCATGGAATAAAGGACTTGCCAAAGATCCCAAAGAAAGCCAGAGGCAGTGTGTGATGCTGAGGATGGAGCCTCTGTAGTGTCTCTGTCACAATCACAAACCCATCTCTCATTTCTCAGATCACACTTGAAAACAAAAGGTGTTGAAATATTTCATTTTTCCATACAAGAGGTCTCTCAAATGATCTAGTCAGGTAGGGCCTGCCCTTTAAACATACTGCTTCTGAAGACTCCAGCTCTTCTTACCTGGCAATTCTTACTGACATGTTACTCTGCACTTGAGGAAACATATCCAAAGAAGAAGAGACTGAACGTTTTTGGAACAATTCCAGTCCCCATCTCCTCTTTGACAGTTCCTGCTGTCCTGTGTTGTGCATTGCTAGTGAAACAGTACCAAAGTGCAGTAAAAGCTTTTCCTTCTTTGGTAACCTCTTGGCAACAGAAAGAACTAAGAAGTATCCCCTACATCCAGTTCTTGTTCCCTTTTTATTAAAGAATCACCTCTAAGGAATAGCTTTTAGTGACAACTTTGAGTGGGTTTCAGTAATGACTGAAATGATCCATCTTTTAATGGATCTGAGTTCTGTTTACTGGGCAGAAAATTAAAAGGTATGTCTGCAAAATTAGCAGGAAATATATCCTTTTCTGGCATGCAAAAATACAATTCCTTTCTACTAAATTTGGCTTAGATGTAGCAAAACATATTACACAGAGGGACATTTCTTTCAAAAACAAATTAGCCATCCTAAGCTAACCAAGATTTAATGGTTCTGATAGGACAGTTAGACACAAAACAAACTATCAACCAATATTAGTTGTATTTTTAAGTTGATGTATTGTTTGTCAGTTTACTGTGTTTTATATGGGCATAATTGTTAGACTAATAACATAAGTTCAGCCTATGATTTTATGAAAATGTTTATTTCCACTATTTGTGGTACAATATTTTGGCCAAATGGATTCTATGAAATAAATTTCAAACTGTTAGAATACAGATACAATGAATTTAAATATGCTTTTTCCCTATGTGAAATTTCTAATGAAGTAAAGTTTGTACCTCTTTGAGAAGACATAAAATTTCCCAGAAATCAATCTTTAGCCATTCCAGTACTCAGTCAATTAATGGTCTTGTGTTAATAAGAACCAAGGCAATTAATCTTTTTAATAAAATTTTGTTGTGTTTATTCCCCTCTAGCCTCATGAGTATGGAATTAGTTAGGTTCCTCTGCTTTCCATGTTTTGATTTAGGAAAAGAAAGAAACTGGTCTTTTGATCCTGCTCAAAATAAAAATATACCCACAAAACATTTTGCCAGGTCTTTTGTGGTAAAGCAGTATCCTCACTATTTGCAACAAGCCTTTCTGCTTCCTTCCACAAAGTGAGACATCAGAAGAACACCACTGGGAGACCAAGCTATCAAAAGGAAGGTATCTTCAGTGAAAAACAATTCCTTTTTCAGACTGTATTTAGACATTTAAAAAGCTTTCAAGAAAATGGCTTAGCCCATGCATTATATCCCCACTGTTAGCAGCTGCATGCAGTGTTTCAGCAGTCGTTCTTGTAGGAAATATAACAGCAATTTTTATTGAGACAGTAAGTATCAATGGATGTAGACTAGGAGCCCAATTTACTATAAACCTCTGCTCCCTCCATGGTTTTCCTTCGAAGCACAGTCCCAGTAGCCCAGATGTTGAAGCTCCCAGTCTGCAAACTGTTCAGAACAGGCTCTGAGCAGCTGATTTCCTGACCTTCACAAAGTGCTGTGAAAGTAGAATATACCCCTCAGGGGACATGAAATACCCGTGGAGTTTGCCTTCTACTTAGGGATGTCTCCAAGGTGAAACCTAGAACTAAGCTCGTGGCATTTTCCTTTAGTTCTAAAGTACCAGTTAGACCAGGGGAAGACGGTTCAAGGGTTAAATGGGCTTTAGCAGATCCCATTTGAGTCTCATGCTCCATCATTATTTTTTTATATAGATGTAGGTAAGCCACTAAAGTCCAGATCATTAAAAACACCTGAGAACCACTTTCCTTGGTATTATAATGCCCTGTGCTAGGCAACTTAGGAATTTAAGTCCTGAGGCCCTAAAAACAATTGAGGAGCACTTTCAGCCCTTGGTAGCCACGTTTC
Organism: Corapipo altera; assembly: GCF_003945725.1. NCBI lineage: Eukaryota > Metazoa > Chordata > Aves > Passeriformes > Pipridae > Corapipo > Corapipo altera. The sequence goes on along the minus strand of NW_020884887.1, from coordinate 11,680,269 downwards.
AAGTTGCACATGGGAAAAGCACACTTAAAGAGGGTAGGATGTCCTTTGGGACCTGGGAAATAAACCCCACTGGAACATCAGAGCTACCCACGAGTGACCTGATGTGACAGATGTCTGGATGATAAAGCAGATGCCCAATAGAATCTGAGACAAGGAGGAGCAGTGTCCTCTGCCAGAACAGCTGTGAACCCTCTCCCAGATGCCTGTGTGTACATACCATGTCTTTGCCCTACCCAAACCCAACTCATGCTCATGCCCTCCTGGAGTGTCCCTGTGTGCCTCCAGCTCTTCCTTGTGTGGGTGCTCTGTCTTATTCCTTCTCCATGTAGGAGAAGAGATTCTGGTCCCTGGCAGTAGCCATTTCCCTAAGACACCCTCTGCAGGAGCCACACGAGTTCAGATAATGGGAATCCATCTGTGCAGAATGTGTTGGGCTCTGTTCTGCTCTTGCTAGGAACTACTTCAGCCCTAAAGCAAGGTTGAATTAGTCTGTTCGTTGCAAAATCATCTAAATGTTAAATTTATGTCCCTAAACTGTTTCTGAAGTCTTTTGATGAAATCTAGTCTGGAAAACACTTCACATGACCACGCCAATAATGTCTCTAAACGTTCTCTCTAGTGAAAGGAATGACATGAAAAATTTAATTCCTTCCTAACTACTCACTCTGCTGTCTGCCTTGTGTGTAGGAACAGAGCAGTGATGGGATCATGAGCGTCTCAGTGACACACAGCTGAGCTAATGCGGGAAGAGGTTGTATCAGGACGGAAATGACCCGCTGAAGTTGTAGCGTCAGGTCTTGCACTGCTGGGAATCTCATTCCATAACCTTCTGCAGGAAATACAAGCTCAAGAGTGGAGGCAACTGAGCAAGAGGAAGGGAAAAGACAACCTACAGAAAGTCCAAACCATCTTCTAGCTGACCAATTTACATTAAAATTGGCAGGTTTGAGCTGATGAGTAGAATTGTCCAGAGAGGTATGCAGCTACCAAAGACTTGTAGAAGACCCACGTAAATACGCAGTGTCCTATGTGTGTTTGCTGGAAAATTACTTGTGTTACTGCGTTGCCTGTAGAACCTCAGAGCAGAATCCAACCAATTACTGATTACACAGAGAGGATGAGCTGTCTGGTGGCATATCCCTGACTTTTACTGGCTACGAATTGATTGGCTTTGTGCAAACTACAGCCCTAATTCAGGGAACCTGGTCATCTTCTGAGTTCTCCTTTTACCAAGTTATAAACCTATCTAAAGAGACAAGCAGTAAATGTAGCTGGGCTAAACTAGCAGCAGAGGTTGAGCCTTGTTTTTCAAGACAGGGCCTCCAAGGAAAAGCACTGAATAGCACAGTTTGGGAAAGACCTAAAGCTGAACATTGTGTTTTGTTCCCAGTGTTCCTAATGAAGACCTAAAGTAGAAGACTTAGAAATGTTTGTATCATCTCAGTAGGGCACTGTGGGCAGTTTTAGGATTCTGCAGCAGAAATGGATCCTAGAACACAGCCAGAGAGGTGATTCCAAGTATCACCATCTTTAAATGCTCGGTTTGAATCACTATCCAGATGAAAACACCTCTGTAACACCCGGTGTTTCGTCGTAACTCCAACTCTCTAATATCATCACTGCCTTTGCAGAAAAAGGTGTTGAAGGTAACAACAAGGAGATTCTTTTAAACAAGACAGCAGACAATACCACTAGGTCTGAACAGCTTCTCAGAGAGACCCCAAGTTTACAGGGTCAGTCATACCTGACCCTAATTGTAGCAGGTCACAACTTCTTCAATAACATTATACACAGAGCTAGATTTTGGGGGTGGGAAGGCTTGCATTATAACAGTAGGTTTCATTTGCAATGCAAAACCTATCAGATTTGTTTTTTTAATCTAACACTGCAGTTTTGACCCTCATAAAAAGAATTTTCTTCTTAATCTTCACCATTCAACTGAACCAGTCTTAAACTTTCCCAGCAGGGGTGAAAACAGGATGTGATAGTAGGTTCTGCTTTCTGTACAAATCCAGACTTGCACATTAGCTAAACCATATTTGCTGCAGGGGAAGAATTGCTGATTTTTTTTTTCCTTCCCATCCCATTTTTACTTTTCTCTGGGACATCCATCCTAACATCTCATCCTAACACTGAACAACATCAGTGCCTGCATGACGCCACTGGTGAGGCAGGGCCCTTATCAGGAACATCAGCAGCAGCCAGAATATTACCTCTGAGAGAAGTTACTCAGTGGCCATCTGCATATTTACACAATGTTTTCTTTTTCAACTTCCACGAAAGGGTGTTTGTTTTTATCCACTCCTTTTATTTTCTCAGTAGCAGCAGAGATGTTTTGAATAAGGCAAGGGAATACTTCTGATTGTTTGGATTCTGTTCAAGATGGACAGATTTATGTGTTTACCCTGGAAATGACTTATTGAATCATACTTTTGAGCAGAGCCAGGGAGCCCCCTTGCCTCCACCTCCCCCAGCCAGTCCTCAGGGCTCTGCCATAATGTGGTTCTCATTATAAGCAGGAGCATTTTCTTCCTTACTACAGTATTTTTCATTATGCACGGAGGAGAATAACTAAGAAAACCAACTTCTATTAAGGAAAGAATTGATTAAAACTATTGGGGGGATAAAGGTCTTTTAGGCTCATATGTGTGTAATGGTGTTAAAGACGTGATGATGGAGGGTGAGGGGAGCCTTATTCTGTGTTTATAGTGCAGCACTGTGATATAATAAGGATTCATTAAGAACAGACCTCACGGCTCAGTCTGGATTCCTTGGTGTGCCCAGGTTGTTGCTGCAGTTCAGGTATATTGATTTGCTTGGGTTACTTTTGGTGGTGATCTTACCAAAAAAACACTTCTTGCCAGCTCACCACCTCGGGGCTGCCCCATGCAGCTGAGTGAAAATGAAAAACTGCTGCTGGAAAGATGAAGATGTGGAAGAAACTCCTTTTCAGTTGCAGTTTTTCTTAGGCTCTACTTTTTTCCTGCCTTCAGTACAAGAGGGTTAATCAAACCCAAGATATTGTTTCTGCCATGTCCCTATGATGCACTCTGCAGGAATACCACAAGGTAAACTGTACTCTATTGCCTGGAGGAGGAGAGGACAGAGATCACATGGGTGAAGAATTATTTGCCACTTTTTGGTGACAAAACCATTCATCCCACTAACTTGCCGAGTGGCTGAGCTTTCACAAAGCTTTTTTGCCAGCTTCATTCATGTCACATTTGCTCTGCCATGAGGGATTAGAGCCCAACTGCCTCCTCAGCAAACCATTCTTTAGTTGTAATACCTGCAAGAAAAGCCGTGACACCAACAAGGAGATCAATCTTGTGCATGTCAGTCCTGTTCACCCCAATTCCCACTGGTGCTTGGCACAACAGTGTCCACCCACAGGACATTGTTTGCTGCAGACCCCAGGGGATGTGGCTTGCTCTGAGGATTTCAGCACAGTCTTTTGCCCTATGGAAGTGTCCTAATAAATCCCCAAAATAGTATCAGAGCTTGGAGGGAGTCCTACCACTGCAGTCCCTTGATATATATATCAGTTTCAGAGGCTGATATATCTCGAATTACTAGTGTTAGCATCATGGTGGAAGAGAAATTCCACCAGATGACAGAAAGATCTCCTGTTACCCTGTTAGAAGGAGAAAAAGTGAAGGGCTGTAGGGCAGAACTGCTCTTTGACATGTCAAGTTACAGCCACAAGAGGTTATCTCAAACATCTGCTGTTGATTTGCGTGACCCTGGAAACAGAGACATTTCACACAGCAACTTTGCTTTTGCATTTGCTATGCCTTCCTTTAGCCTTCTCTTTTTCTTTTTCATGTCTCACTCCATCAGTGTGAGTTAACTGGGAGGAAGCTTTACTGAGTGATTTCCTGTTTTATATGATATTTTTGCTTCAATGAGGATGAGAGAGGATGAAGCTGAGCAGTGAACAAGTCTATTCGAAATTCTAAGGTTTCCATGTGAATTCCTGGTGTGGGGTTCATGCACCCCTCCCACAGCAGTCAGTGGTGAGGAAGTCTTTGATGCATGAGACATGACAGAGGCACCTTTCCACAAACCAAGACATTTCCAAATTCATATATTTTCTCTCTTGATACTTCCTTTCCAGCTGTGGCCTTGCATGAGATAACCTCGTTGGTTTTTAAAGAAAACAAAAAAACTAGCAGATATAATGACTGAGGATATTGAGCAAGGAGCCATTTACCCAATTGTGACCACTTGAATCATTCTCCAGATGTACCCAGAACACCCCACCACATTACATGAAATTTTCTGTGTCAGAGAAGAGCAGTTGCCATGTCTCTGACAGAAACCGCACTGCAGAAACCCTTCTAGAGACATTTTATTAGACATTTTCAATCTAAGAGCAAAGCTTGGAGCAGTGTGACATTTCTTGCTTTGGGTGGGACGAATGATATTTCATTAATCATTGCTTGTTTTGGAGTTACATCACTGTCCATAAAATTGAAAAACAGAGTATGTTGTGTAGTTTCAACAGGCTTGACCATCACGTTACGCAAGGCATCAGTAGTAGGGAAGTGGAACAGGTTGCCCTCATGGTTACAACGCCCAAGAGTGGGGTTTTTTCCCCTATCTAATGTCTTTTTCATCTGGAAGTGGCTGTGCCTAAATCACACTGAAAATGACACAACCAAAAAATTGTGTCAGGGACTTCAGCTTTACCAACAATGATGGTGAAAATTCAGTCTGTCCCAGCAAAAAGACTTCTGTTTTTCATGCGTTGAAAATCAGACCTGGAGCTGCTAGAGCGAGGCCTGGTTAAAATTTGTCACCAATATTTTAAATAACTGACATTAGGGAGCTTTGAAACTTGCCATATTTGTACATGGGAAATACACAACCAAATTTCCAACCCCCTTTTACAAGGCGAGACTGGCCATTTTCAGCTGTGACCTTTGCCCACTCCTGGGTATTGCTCAAGTACAGAAAAATTAATACCAAAAGGATGGATGAATTCCTTATGGGATCCAAGCTCTGCACCGCTGGGTACCCGGATCCAGCCAGCTGCCCTTTGCAGCAGGGGGTCTGCATAGAAGTGGGCTGCTCTGGACAGAGCATTTCTGCATGTGCAGCAGAAGTCAGGATCCTACAGCAGATGCTAGAAGTTTCTTGCCAACCCTAAGCCTGGAGAGGCCAAGAGAGCACTTGGAGATTTGGCCCATTCTTGTTCCTGTTGAAGTTAATGGATTTTGACACCATTCTCAATGGGCAGCACAATCAATCTTCCGCGGGGGGGTTTCTCCCCCATGTGTGATTAAGTGTGTGTACAAGCTCCTGAGTCAGTATTTCATCGGTTACTCCTTTAATTGAGTTTGTACTTTTCAGACATACAAAATAAACATTGATTTCCTTTGTTAAATGGAGAGCAATAAACTGGGGTTGCATACTTTTATTATCAGGAAACAGTATAATACTCAAAAGTCAGGAGAGTGCAGTTTGGTATGCTGTGCACTAACCCTGGGATGGAAACTTCCCATTATTGGTATCAGAAAAAGACTTTGTACAACAGTGTTCATTTGCATTTGTATTTACATTTGTACATGAAGCAAGATGTGGCCAACCCATAAAAATGTAGAGAATGATAAAGCAAGAGAAACAATATATAAAATGATAATCTTGTCCATCTACAGTATTCAACTACATCTGTGTTGGATCAGAGTTTGGCTGCTGAGAATGAACTTTCAGAATATGTTGTTCCCGTTTTTGGTTCTTTAGGGAATTGGGGAGCTTTCCCCCTGAATTTTCATAAGCTCTTCTTTTTATATGACAAAGAGTTCAGCAATTACAGAGTTACGACGTGGTAGACAGGCAGGAGAAAATGTGAAATGGAATTTTATTTTTTATATTTCTGTAAATTCCATGTGCCCACAAGGACTCGGGCAGAAAGCTCCTCAGCACATAAGCATTACATGGCTGAGAGGCAGATGCCCTCTGATTTCTAAAGTGGAAGAAGCCAAAATGTTAGAGCCTAGTATGCCATGCAGAGACTAAAAGAAAAATTAGTGTATAGTGTCAACCCTGAAACTTCAATATCCAAATATAGTCTGAGACTCTACTGCCACACCAGGAATGGAGCTGGGAAGTCCCTGGAGTAGCTTGTAACAGAAATATCTGTTGAGAGACAAGGGTTGAAGTAATTAAAGAAAATATAAAAGCCAAGAGTACAAATTGCTGGCTACATTTTAAGATTTTAAGACCCAAGACTCAGAATACACCATCTGTTGAATAAGGATTCACAATGAATTTCTGTACAGTCCAGTTTTTATCCCACTTTGCAGATCTATCATTTACTAGATACAGTGGCTAAGAGCTCATTCTCTTGCATTTGTTTTCCATTCACATGACTTCATGGCCAACAGCTGACCATGTCCATTGCAGCTGCTCAAAGAGGGAGCCTATAAATTAAAAATGGCCAATTTCTGTGTGTTTGAGGGCCCACTTCATTTCTAGTCCAACATTCACGTGGCATTTCATGTAAACCAATAACTCCTGCCTGAATCTGCAGCAGGCAATATTCGTTGGGGCCAAATCAAAACCCGCGGCTTTTCAATGTCAGATCTACCTCCCTCTCCTAAACCATAACTGTATGGTTGATTAGAGTTCTGGATTTTAGTAATTGGGGTTGTGCACTGAAGGCCATATCTAGGAGACCTCCTTCAGTGTGATTCAATCAGCCTGTGATAAGCACAGGTTCACAGCAGTGCTGCTGGAGGCACCACAACTGCAGTGCCAGCATGGAAGGGGTTTCATCAGGAAATGTTTTCAGGGTAACCATGAGGGATTCTAGATTAATTGTGCTGGCTGCCCTGTTCTTTTTTTTTTTTTCCTTTTTTTCCCCCTTTTGTTATTTTTAATTTTTTTGTTCCTGTGGGAGGTCTTGCTGGGCTGTTCCTGATTTGGAGATTGGTGCTTTGCATCATTTCTCTTCTAAACCAGACTTGCTCTCTCTGTTCTGGTAAAACAGTGAGGCACTATTGTAGTTCACATTTGTTTAGGTTTGTGGATTTTTTTGGTGGTAACTACTTACACATCCCTTTTTTGTAGCAGCTGTTTTTCTGTAACTTGCATCTGTGGCATGTTTTTGAGGCCAGGACATAACAGATTTGTTGCTGAATGTAGACATAATGTATGTTGTCAAGGCTCATAGGCAGTGAAAATCTGCATCACTTCAGAATGCACCAGGGTTTATTTGCTTTCTCAGTTCAAACATCCCTCAGTGAGCACTTGCTGGCTGGAGTTTGGCATAAATTCTGTGGCAGGATCAAGGGAACTGATAGCTCAGGAATATTTGAATCACTAAGTCAGTTTGGGGCATTGACAGGGGGGAATTTTACTCCTACAACTGTGGTTTTTTTAATGCAATAAAGCATAAGATTGTAACAGGACACTATTTGGTTTCCTATGACACTAAGAATATTCAGCCTTAGCTAATCTGAACTGGTCAAATGCAGCACAGGGTTTGGATGTAGTCACATGGCAAAGCCAGAGGACAACCAGCCAGATTCAAACCTCACTGCAGAAGTGCCTTCCCCTACATCTCTGAAGAAGAGTGACATTCAGCCCTGACACCTGGGCAGTCCCTGCTGGCCATCAGGCACATGAGGTAGGACATAAGAGCAGTACACATGAGCAAACCTTGGTTTGTACCTACAGAGAAAGAGCTCTCTGGGCTTTGTGGGGCCAGCACGCTGTGCACTGACTTGTGTTAGAGGATGTCCAGAGTGACTGGCACAGGGAGCAGCAGGTAAGAGAGACAGAAAACATTCCCATGTAACTTATATCAGGCTGGCAAAACTGTGCTGAGCCCTCCAAGTCCCACAGTGAACCCAACATGGTTCCTGGGGCTTGGATCTGGATCTCTCCCATCTCTTTGGCACAAGGCAGCTCTGACCAGTGATGGACAGATCATGTTCCTTCCACCCCCATCAGACATGGGCAGAGCCTCCTGCTGCTTATTTTACTGTTCTGAAGTAAGAGCATTCACGTTTTCCATTGCAGCATTCTTCCTTGCTCAGCTGGCACCAAACCCCCCAGCTTGGCAGCTCACCAGAGAGGGGAGAGAAAGGTGACCAGAAAAAGTGTGAGAAATGGATGGACATAATGGATTTTAGGGGAGGGTCTCCTTCATCTAATCTACAGTTACATTTACCCTGCCAAGACTCACAAGCCTTGGCATGTGTCATGCATCAAAAGAAAACCTAAAAGGATAAACACAGATTTTTTTTTTTTATTTTTGCTTTCCCTAATCCAACAGAAAGGAGGATTTTCTTAAATTTAGCAACTGAAGCATTTTCATTTTGCTTCAAACCTTATTTCCTGATGTTTTATCTATCTTCTGGAGGATACCCACATCTATCTCCTTCAAATCTCCAACTTTAATCACTGCATTTCATACAAGGAATAACCATTATAGCACCTGAGTGTGCCTGAGGTGTCATTCCACATTCAGATGCAGAAAAACAGGATGAACCCATATTGCAAGTTATCAAAGGTAACACTGGTTATACTAACCAGTTATACTAACTGGTTATACTAACAGAATCTTTCTTTGGTATCTCATTTCCTAAAGAGCAGGAATGTGGTAGATCTCACTTAGCAAGACTTCAGTAAAGGCTTTGGCTAGGTATCACCTGGAAAATCAAAGAAACTGGAGGAAATGGCTATTAGTAAGGAACTAGTGATAAAATAGTTGCCTCAGCTAAGAAAAAACACTGATTTTGCATGGAAAAGGGAAATGGCAAATCAGCAGCAGAAAAAGGAACTATTGACTGCCCACGTCACATGGAGAGTTCCCAAAAGACAGATTTTGAGAAGTGACATCCTCAGTGAACACGAGTGAGAATGGACACTGATTGATTTCTATAAATACTTGGAAAGATAACGCCTGTGAGAGAGAAGAGCTATTTAAGAGCAATTTTGGCAGGGGAACAGATGAGGTTAACTGACCACGGACCAGTTCAGGCTCAGAATCAGGCACCGTCTGAGCAGTGAAGTACTGGAATAGCCTCCAACAGGCAAAAAATCCAACCAACTCTACCACATATTGTGGCATTACCTGTGCCAAAGGGTGAATTATTTATTCCCAGATTTGTGCCACTGTAAACCCCTGCAGTATGTGCCACAAAGGTGGCAGCATTTCTTTAGCCCTACAGGTACCACAGACTCATGTACCACAGTAGGTGATGCTCCAGCTCCTCTCCCAGTGCCCTGGTGTGTGCACCAGCCTCTGGGAATGGCTGCTGAATCCACACTCTGGCTCCTGCCTCCTGCAGCACAGAGGTGTCAGGTTCCAGCCTCTGAAAACTTCAGAGAGAAACTTCTCTCTAAAATAGAGCAAAACTGAGCTCAGCGATGCCAAAGGGGTAAAAGTCCTTGTGTGCTGCTGGCATTCTGGAGACAGAGGAGGGTCCCCAGGATAAACTGGATCCTTCTTGAGGACCTGCACAATGCAGCCTGCCATCCACCCTTTCTACCTTTTTCCTCCCTCTGCTCTCTACATTTCTTTCTGCTGTGTTTTCACCCAAGGGAATGAGGAGGCAGACAGCGCAGGGATGATGCCTAGTGAGGAGATAGACGTGGCATTCTGGAGAGGCTGTTTTCCACCTCCTTTGTGAGTGGTATAAAAGGTGAAATGAATCTGTACATCCTTCCCAGGCAGCGTGGAGCCAGGGCCAGCACTCTCCTTGGCTGGCTTCTTGTGGGTACAGTGTGCCTGGGATGGTGGGTGCTGTTGGAAAGGGCAGGAGGAGGGACATTTCCTTGACTTCTGAACAAGGGTCACAGTTTGACCCTTAAAAGCAAAGAATGTGAAGTCAACTTGTGAGGATTAGAGATGTTGGGATTTGATTTCTTCTGAGTTTTCTCTGTGCTTTAAAAATCCCACAAGCACTGAGGAAAACGAGCCTATGCTGTCTGAAGTTCCTTTGGCTTCCAGCTCAGCTCGGGATGACTGTGGCACAATGGATTCCAGATGCTGAATTTCCGGCAGTGGCTCACACACACACACACACTCACACACACAATTCCTTAGCTCCACAGCCTCAGACATAATCCCAGACTACAACAGACGGTGGAGACTGGCAGCATGAGAAACAGAGACATTACAGACTCCCAAACTCATTCCCCCTGGACCTGAGCAGCGCACAGGCTAGTCAATATTTTGGGTGTTTTTAGGAGTGCATTAGTGGGATGACGTTCCCTGCTCATGGTAATGACAGAGGAGCTGCATTGCACCAGGAGCACCAGTTCACAGAGTTTGGAGCAACGTCATTTCTACCCCCACGGGATTGCAGCCAGGATCAGGATCAGACCTCCAGAGGTGCAGCTCAGTGACTGGCTCAGGAGCGGCTGGTTAACCTGTTGGTGGTTGTAGGCAGAAAATTAATGATCTGATCTCAATTATAAATATTCCAGAGAGGGCTAATGATGATTAATCTGTTGTTACTGAGTTAGTCTTTTATAACTTGTTATTTATTGCTCATATGACCGTGCTCACTCGTGACACCTGTTCCTCTTGGAAACATCTATCACCTATTAAATCTTCGTAAGTAATTTAGTAGGGTAACCATCATGTATAAATAATATTTATGTCACTTTTTCATATGATGAATGACACCAGAGATCAATTGGCATTGCATAACCCAAATTAACAGGATCAAAATCACCAGATATATTTTACATCTTGCATTTTCTCAGGCTGCTGCCCAGCACCACTACCAAGAGGCAATTAAATCACAGTATCTCTTTCGTGTGATGAGGGAGACTGTCTCCACTCCTCCCATGCAACACAAATTTGCTGCAGACAATAGACTCCAGGAATACCCACAGTCACAGGCCCTTGCTGGGACTCAGCACGAGGTCAGAGGAAAGCTAATTTTATTAAGAATTTTTACTATGAAGATATAAACTTGCAATAAAATGTTAGTGACTGCTTTAGGCTGGGATTTTCCAGAAACTTAAGGGGCAATAGGTCCCCAAATCCCACCAAACTGGTACTGCACTCTTACAGGCTTCTCTGAACAGCCCAGCCTTCACTCTGACTCATTACCCATACCACTGCCATTATTTCTTCATAAGCTTTTGTTTAAGTTATTGTGCTCTCAATTTCCTGTTTCACAATCCTTTAGTGATGCCAGCAGAATACATTAATTCAGATTTCTGGATTTGCATTTGAACATTCAAAGGATTAAAATTAATCACAGCTTCTCATTGGCTCAAGGTGAACAAAGGTTCAGGGTATACATTTTAGATTAATATTTCTCCTGACTGTGATTTGTCAAAGCTCAAGTGAAAAAAAAAATTAAAAAAAAAACCACAAAAAAAACCAAACAAAAAAAATCCAGGCAACTGGATCTTTACCAGCCATGTAAATACTGGGGCAAACCCAAGTGTAGCACGAGCAGGTGAATCTCCATTAATCACAGTGTGGATATGCTGGCTCATGTTCAGGTTGATCCTAAGCAAGGAAGTGCATGGACAGAAGTCAGGCTGAACTCACAGTGAGCAATGCACTCCCTGACTCAGGGGCTCTCTGACTCAGGGCTGCTTCATTGGCACCCTCATTATTTTATCATACATTAACCCTCTTCTTTTTTTTTCAGCAAGAAACCATTTCTCCCAATAGATGCAATAAAAGCAGGTTAAGTGGGCGTAAAACTGGGCATGAATGAAAGATCTGTCAGCAGAAGTATCAGGTTTGCAGGGAAGGTTTGGAGACACTCCGACATCAGGATTTGCTTCTAACTTGCCTGTGCCTCCAGAGTCTCTGTTATGCAAGATTTCTCTATAGCGTGCCCAGAAGTGTGAAGGAAAAAAAAAATCCAATAGCTGTGGAGCATCTGGACTGCCAGGAACATCTAATTGCAGAATAATTCAAGTGCCTCCAATGAACCACACAGAACAAAGGTGACCTGCCCAGATCACCCAGCCAAACTGGAGCGAGGATCCCAGCCTCCTAAACTCAAAATGGCTGAGTGTGTCCCCAGTAAAAAGATTTTTGTGGACAAAGTGGATTTATTTAGAGTTCTTCAAACAACTTTTTGCCCCTGATACGTGCCCACTCCTCCCTTACCAGTTTAGCAATGGAGTCTGGCCCTTCTAGTTTCATTTCCATTGCAGATTAGCAAACATCTTAGTAAAGAGTCTGTTGTCAAGATGTTTGTTGGGGTTGGTGGTTTGGTCAGATAGAAATAAGGGAAGTTAATTCTCTAGGGGGATCTGTATGCAGTCCTAATTCTTTCTTCTAACCATGTGTCCGGCCAGACAAATCCACAAACATGCAAGTTGGTAACAACTGCAGCCAACTGAATTTTTCTAATTATTTTTCTGTGCACAAGATCTAGTGTTTCTGCAGCTCAGATTCCATTCCAAGTGTGTTCCAGTTGATGGAAAGACTCCTGTTGGCTGCAGCAGGCTCTGGGTCAGGGCCTTGGGACAAGAGGCAGAGCAGTGGCTCCATTTGCTTTAGAAATTCTACCCATGAGTGCAACACTTGTTGGAGGAGTCCCATTCCCTCTCCATGAAACAGCTCTCAGTCCTCTGGTCTGTTGTTCCAACCACTGCTTCAGCAAGTGACATTTTGGGTACATAAATAATTACCCTTTGTACTCAGAAGGTATCATTTTCCCTGCCAGCCACCTCCTGCCCCTTCCCTCATGTCCAGCACTGATCTACAGACCTTTTGTGAGTCTCAGGTGTGAAAAACAGGCCAGTTCCAAGGCCTGAATGGAAACTGGAAAACAAACCAAGCTAAATAAAATATCCAAGCCAGGCATTTTGTGCATATGTAGCAACATGTGCTGCTATCCGGAAAGTCTGAAGCCTCTCCCAAATTCTAGACAATGAACATCTTCACTGAGGATGAGAGTCATTTGGGTCAGTTCCCCAGCACTGAAGAATGGGGATCTAACACAAAAGAACCACTTGTTTTCCAAACTGATCAATATTTATAACCTTTGTTTTCTTAGTTGTGGTACATGTCTTTTTCTCCATTTTAGGACATGCCCTGGAAGGTGTTGACTGTTGAATCTTGAAGAGGGAAATGAGCTATTTTTTTCTTTTTATTTAATTTTATTTTAGATTTTAATTTATTTTAGCTACTGCAGTTTAATAAAGCCAGCATTTCTGAAAGCTATGCATAAGTCCAAGAAGGATAGTTAATATCCATCAAGGTTTTACTATGCAGCATCCACTATAAATAGTCTATGCCTTCAGCAAGGCAACAGGGAGGAAAGCGGATGGTGGTGGTGCAGCTGATAAACCAGTGGATAGCAAGGAAGGGATGGCCTGGCCAGACTTGGGGTAGGTCCAGGTGGGAGCAGAGACATTATTCTCATGCTTGTAGAAAGAATTGAGTTGAAAGTGAACAGCAGGGAAAAGCTGACTCCAGGAAAGTTAATAGCAAAGCTTCCAGTGACTGCACTGCATTTCATAAAAGTTTCACTACATTTCATAAAGATTTCTCTTACAGGGCTTACATCCATGGTTGTTAAAAGTCAGGTGAATTGCTCATTTTGGTGGATATTTAAATTGATAAAATTTGTTGCATTTATAGCATTAATAAATGTAAAGCCTATAAAACGGAGGTATTTTTAAGGGAAAAAAATCCTCCTGAAAATTTAGTTAACGCAGGACAGATGTTTCTTCTCCTACTGACAGTCAGAAGTCCCTAATAATGGAATTTGCTCCCTTTTTAATTAAAAAGGCCAGTGTTCACTGAAAGGTGAATAAGAATAGATGTTTGGCAAAGGCTTTTAAAGTGTATTTTGAAGGAGGTCTGTTTTATTTCCAAACTCACAGCTGCTCATAAGTCTAAATCTCTAAGCTGACTCCGTTGATTTCGTAATTAAATTTGATGTATTCCCTTATCTTCTCACTTTAGAAACCACTCAGCTTTGAACACTCCATTGTGCAATTCATCTGCTCCTGGGTGGGTGAGGAGGGGGAATAAGGGCTGGTTTGGGTTGGATTCGTTTCACTTGCTGGAAAACAACTGGAAACAATTTTGTATCAGAGTGTCACTCTTCATCTTTTGACATCAGGCAGAATCATGAGACTTTCCCCTCGAAACGTCACCAGCAAATGAGACTGATGTCTCCTGGCTCCAGAGTGAGAGTCTGTTCATGGCCCTCTTCCCTGGCAAATCTGCCTCCCTGGGAAGAGAGGACAGG